>NW_020220787.1:0-43880 GCF_003070985.1 Temnothorax curvispinosus | reverse complement strand
ATATAGGGTAAGATGAGAGCAAGGAGAGAGGCATGTAAATTTTATAGCAGAAACGTAAAATTGAATACCCGAATTGATCAAATAGATAAGGAAGTAAACGAGAGAGAGAGAGAGAGAGAGAGAAAGACAGACAAGAAGAGACTAACCCGGCGACGTGAAAGTGCTACTAAAATATTAACAATATTTAAGCGAGCGAGACTGTATAAAAGCGCGGAAATATACGCGAAAGAGGAATTTATGAATTATTGTGAGCCGTTTTAAGCCGGAAGGGCAAAGAGCAGAGATTTGTGATTGTAGTACGCTCTGCCGGAGCGCGCATTTAATGCCTCACAAAATCTGTCAGCCGCATAGAGCTTAATTAACGCTGCTAATTCTGTATGTAATAAGATTTCATCCGGAAGACTTCCGACGTACATGACAATTCCAAGTTCTCTTAAAAATACGGTCTCTTAAAAATACGTCCAAAACCGTTCTCCTAACGCCCTTCTCTCGGGCGTAGGAGACGATGACGGAAAGCCCTGATTAAAACTCGGTCGGCTCAACTAATACCTTTCCGGTGCTTCTTAAAAGTTGAAGCGACAGCGCCTATCCGCTTATTTCCATAAAGAGATCACTCCACCACCGCGAGTTTTCGAAATCGTGCCCGAAACTTCGATCGCGTTTATGCAAATTTGTATATCCCCTCGTCGAAGGCATAAACCGACGGCAAACAGGCGCGGCGACTTATTTGGCGTAATTGAAAACATTATAAATGTAAAAGGTTCTTTAAAAAGGTGCGTCTTACAAATACGAGAGCATTAAAAGTAACACCTTGCTTTTGTAGCGCGTTTGTATATAGGCAACAGGATGTAATCTCGTTTGAAAAATTCAAATTCTAAAACGGGAGAAACTTTAATCGAAACTTTCAGACTACATTGTTTCACTTTTTTCGACTTATAATTTTAATAGCGAAATAAATTTTGTAATACTTACTTTTTACGCGACCTTGGAAACGGTTTTAAATCAGGGCGGCTTCCTCGAACGCGTGGCGCATTAATTATCCGGTCCGTTAAATTGCTCGGACCCCCGATGGTTCCTAATTAAGTTTAGCCCGCTGATTACCAACCCCCGACCGAGCACGGTCGAAGAATCAAGTGATCTCACTTGATTCGGACTGGAAACGAACGCGAAAAATCTCCCCGGAGAGTTTCTGGAATTTTACAGAATTAAAAATTAAATTCAGCATTTTAGTTGAACAACAAGTTTTAGGCGGAGATTTACTATGAATTCGCGAATCTTGGAGCGATGAATATCGTATATCTTTTGCAGATAGGTTTACAAGCCGCGGCATTGAAACGAGATCGATCGCATTTTTCCCCCGCTGGCGATCGCATAAATCCGCGCTTCGCGACACGGGGGTTTACACGGAGGCGCGCATATGTCTTCCGTTACAGATTTATTGTCTCCCGAGATCGGGAAACGGCGAGACGGATTGGTGGCCCGTCACTCGTCCGCATTAGAGGCAGGAAAAATGGCGTGAAAGCGACGACGAGGCACTTAGTATGTTAATGCGAGCTCTGGCTACATGACCGCGACTCGGCTATTGACGATCCGGAGATTGACGAACGAGGAGCTTGTGTAAATAGCGGTGTAACGCGAGTCTGTAATAATCATCCCGCAACGAGCGGCGTGCAGTGATCTACGAGGTAATCAGAGGGAACCGGAGGAAACCCGACACCGGCGATCGCGATCGTTTGCCGCGTAATGATTAAGGGCCAAGAACGTAACTTAATTGGTCTTATGTGACGTACGTTACATTACGCTTTTCTTCGTGCGTTGCCGTAAGATTGACTTGCGTGTCGCGTAACGCAAGATTCTCACGTAAGGCGTAAGACGCTATGGCAATGTTCGTGCGCTGGCCCTAAGTCGAATCGGTGGATCAATTATAACAATTATATATAGCATTCATAGCAATTATATCATGCGTCGCGAAACATACAATCTTGTTACTGGCAGATCTAGATTGTGATAATACACAAGTCCTTAATATTTTAATAAATGTAAATAATGATTAATATAACACGGAATAAATTAAAGAATTAACATGTTCAGTCATCGGGCAGGATCTTATGCTTAATAATAATTTTTGTGAGTTTTATACACTTTGTGTGTACAAAACTATGCGCAAATTAGGTACTATTCGGTATTGGAACAGTAGTTTTTATATACCACAAAGCTCGAAATATAATTTCACATTTATTAAATTGCTGCACAATTAATATTGCTGATGCTAATAAGCGTCTAATAAAAGAATTATTAATCTTTGTAACGTTTCGTATTAGAGCTTTTTACGTGGCGCAGACAAGACTTGATAAGATTTTTCGTGATTTCTACATTTTGTTACGTGCTCATGTTAAACTTCTCTTCCCGATGCACCTCAGCGTCGCTTCTTTACTGCGATCTTCGCGATTCTTAGCGAGATTGAACGAGCGAGTCTCTTCTCGTTGCAGAGGTCCTGTTTCACCGTGAAATGGAACGCTCGAGCAGTGTACGTGCGCGCAAATAACGCGATCGCAGCCGGCTCCGGCGGACGATAATCGTGGGAAGGAGTTCCTCTATCCACTTGGGCATTTTCGACGAGGCGCCGCTCCGTTAGCCGACACTCGTGTGCAACATGTTCGGGACGAAATTGCGCACGTGGATGGAGGCACACATCGTGCGATCGAAGAAGAAGAAGGATCGGAAGAAGGGCGACAAGGGATTCGACTCGAACTGCAACTCCCCCAGGAGCCACAGCGCCAACAGATCGCCCGCTTTGCACCAGGTGAGCAATCACGACGCAATTTCCCGATCGTTTTGCGAAACGATCCCCGAATAAATCTTTGATGCCTCGTGATCCCTTCCCATATCTCTCATTATGTAATTCAATTTAAATTTTAAAACAAGCTCTATAAGAAATCTACTATTATTGCAATATGACTCTCCTTTTACATAAAAGAACGTCTTATATATTCTACCAAATTTTTTATTTTAAATAATTATTAAAAAAAAATTTTTTTTGTTGATTTAATAAAACCGGAAGATTGTATGTTGCCAAGCAGATGATTTGATTGGCTTAACAAAATATTTGTACAAAATATTTTGTTCTTTTTGTTCTTTTGACTATTTTGTTTGTTGACTATATTGATTTGTTCTTTTTAAATATTTTATACTATCAATTATAAATAATATAACATTAACTAAATATTTCTTTGAATAAATTTACTATTTTTAAAGACGTTAATGTTCTTGGTTCAACAAAATTATTTTATTGAGTTAACAAAATTGATCATTAACTTAAAAAAATGATTTTGTATGATACCATTTTCAGAATTCAATTATTTTCATTTTGTTCAAATATTAGACGTGTACTTAATTTAATAAAATAAATAATTGGATCAATAAATTGAAAAATCAACAAAATTGTTTTGTTGATTCTACAATATTCTTCCCTCAGTGTAACAATCGGTATAACAAATAAATAGTATTAACTTTCCAGTGGAACTTTCAGAAGTTTGGAATTTTTTATCGTTTCCGTGCAGTCTTTATAACGCTGCGAGATTTTATATATATGGGACTAACGTTAATTGCTTTCACTCGCGATCGCTCAGCGCGAGGTAGGTACTCGTGCTCTGAAGTATCTCGAAAGGCGCACGCTCGTCGGATTCATCGTCATTATCGGCAAACTAGTTTGCGAAGTGCTTCCCCTATTTTCCTACTGCTTGCCAGCGTTTGCTCGTTACGCCCGTCCGTTTCTCCGCTAACAGACCCTTAGGTCGGCGTTTTCCGTGGAAGGAGCTTGCCAGGGCACGTCGACGCTTATCGTTAAGGCGGATAGAAAAAGGGTTCAGTATTCTTTTCCCGACACACCCCGTCAGGCGACTCGCCCCTGCATTTCTCTCGCGCCATCCATTGCAGATTGCCGCAGTATCTTCGGGCTTTGTGTAGTTGCCGGACGACTGCCTTATCGAAACTACATTAATGTAGACTGTAGACAGTACTGAATTTATGAACTTTTGCATCGTATAAATTCTTTTTTTTTTGCTGTGTCTTCCGGATTAATATAATACGCGGGTTTCTTTCGAAGATCACGTTAACAAGATTAACATTCTTGATACTTTTGAAAGCTGTCTGAAACTTTTAAAGAATTCTAAAAGATATTTTATAATAAATTTTTAAAAATAAGTTCCTTCTCTATTATTACAAAATACATTTATTTTTAAATAAGATGAGTTTTTTACATTAATATTTCTGTACATCTTTGAATACTTAGTTTTTAGTAAAAATAAGTCGATTATTTTCGCAAGTTTCGATGTTCATTAATCAGTACATCTTTTATCAATTTAATTAATGTGACCAACATTAAAAAATCTGCGAAATATGAAGATAATCTTAAATAAGCATTATTATATTATCAATTTATTGAGTTGGAATATTTTTTCCTCGTCGTATCGAATAAAAGTTAATAAATAATGTTCGGGATACAAGTCGCGAGTACGATTCAGAGGAACTCTTGATCTTCTTCCCAGGTACATCCGGTGGACTCGCCGACGAAGAACGTGGACGGTATCCGGTTGCACGGGGGCGGCTACGGCGCGACAGTGACCACTTCGTCCGGCACTTCCGGCGGTACCGCCGGAAGTGTGAGTCTCTCCTCGCCGGAGAGCGCGTACTCGACCGGCTACTCGACCGACGGCACCTCGCCCGGCACCAGTTTCCCACCCGAATACTACATCAACATCAGGACCGGCACCCACTATTTTCAGAGCAACGGTGGTAGCGGTACCACCACCGCCAACAACAACAACAACAATAACAATAACAACAAGAGTAGAGCGAAGAGGCCACCGGGCAACGCAGGGGATCTGCCACCGACCGGTAGTGCTCCAGGAAATGGAAGAGTCGAGGACAGGGGTCAGTCATCCGCGAGCACGACGAACATGACCAGAGACAACGGTCAGCCGGAAGTACGAGCGAGTACGCCGCACAAGGTAAGTCCGTTGTCGGCATAAGTTTCGGAATTTGAGGCAGGTGAAAATCCTCTGCGTCGAAAAAGGTGCATTCTCTGCTAAAGAAATGCGTTAACGAGAAAACCGTGCAAATTCAGCTATATACTTTCTTTTCGTTTTTACTTATGTAACTTTTTAAACAATTATGTAAAGATATATCCTCAGTGTTACAAATAAAAATATATCTTCGAATTGGAGAAGAGATGGCTTCTTTATCGTCACAGCTGCTACGATTACTCTCAATGATATATTTCACTGTTTTTTCTGTAGAATGTTAAAGAACTTTTTTAGTTTATATATTATAAACTACTTATATTATTTTAATTAAATGTTTAATATAATATTTTATTTTATTTAAATGTAAAATATAATATTATAATTAAACGTGTTTTAAGCACATACTTTAATTAATTTTAGCAATAATACAACATTTTCGAACGCAAGATTCACAGAGTTCACGAAATTTTCGTAGTTGCGTGAGAGTTTTCCGAGGCAAAATTCTAATTCAGATATCGCTCAAGAAACGCCCGAAGCGTCTGCCATTGCAAAGTTTCGAGATACCTCGATGTAGCGTATTCACAAGAGGAGAGCGACGCCGACTCTTCCGTCAAACGCGTCGCATTCCATTCAGCCCAGCCTCAAATAGTTAATAGGCCGAAAGTAAATGTACGCTTCGCGAGTCTGCCGCGCGGAGATTACCGTCGTCGTTTCGCTAAAACACACCCCCGGGCGCGACGTCTTGTGGGGCGCGCTTGTCCGCCCCAGGGTCTTTGAGGCCGCGAGTTCAACGACACCCGGCCTCTTTCGTCGTGGCGGGAAGTACATATTCTGGAAGTACCGTTTATCGTCGCGACATCCCCGGTATCGCGGGGGAAGCCCGAGAGAAAAAGAGCCAAGAAACAGAAGGAGAGTTTGCGAGAGATTCCCTCTCTCGGTGAATCCCGCGGATGCTGCTGAGCTTACTTGAGAGGCGGTGGTGGCGCGATGACCCATTCCCTTCATGGCGCATGGCACGTACCGCTATTTGTCGCGGGAAAAAAATATTTTATTAGCCGCATTGTGTCGCGCACCTCCTGAAGCACGGAGGTGAAAAAGTCCGGAAACGCTATTTCGCTCGCTTCGCTCTTCCCTTCGCGCGACTCCGAGAGAAAGACGCATTATTGTCGCGAAACGAGCCAGGATATCGGAGCGTTAATGGGCGACAGGAGTGAAAAATGAATCCTTCCTCCTCGAGGCTCGTGATCGATTGCGTGTCGCGCGAAACTCCGTTTCGGTAGGTTGGAGAGGAACGGTCGAGTTTGCGATTTAGGTTGGCGATAAGGGCGAAAGTACAGGGGACGGGTATAAAGGCGCGACTTTAAAGGGTTGAATGAATGGACGAATTAATTTTCGTGCGCGTTTTTTTAACGGAGCAATAAGGAAGACGTCCCCAAGAGATATATTTTTTATTGTATACAGTCAAGAATAATTAATTGATTTGTGTATTACACTAACAGAGAAAATTTTGCTGTCGACGCTTTATGTTTTGATAATCTCTTTTTTAATCTTAAACGCAAATGCAAATGAAACGATCTTTTCGCCTACAATAGCGCTATCGGCAAGCTTGAACGCTTGTTTCTTTTACAGAATATTCACTATTTTCACTTTCCCGGACCAACGACCGTAAAACGTGCATTATCTCGTTAAAAGGAAATGGCGAAACGACGGTTCGCCAATTTTGTCGACGTTAGCTAATTTTAAGCGTCGTCCGACCTATCTTTTGTCTCTTTTTACATCACGGAACATTAGTTACCGTAGATATAAAGACGGAAGCTTTAATCAATTATGCTCGATGAAGCCAAATATAAAACTAATGAAATGTAAATGCCTCGTCTCTTCCCTTTCGTTGTCTATTTCTATTCTAAATCGACAGAGCGCAGAGACGCCGATGAATCACGGTCAGAGGCACCAGCAGCAACAGAGACAGGAGAGCACTCATCGCAGGACAGAGTCTTATTCCGCCGATTCGACGAGGAACAGTCTGCCGGTACCGTCGTCGATACCGCCGCCGCTTGTCTCGCCCCCGGTGCAGTCACCCCGCGAACGCTCCCGCATCCGGACGAACCCGTGGCTGTCGGCCAACTCCTCCGGATCTAGCACGAACGGCCTGAAATCGCGGCTCGCCTTGGACGAGAGCAGCAGCAGCTCCGGCCTGAAACTCACGGAATCCTCCGGCAGTGCCAGCGACGTCAACCTGAACGGCGGCAGGGAGCCTCATGGCAGGAGGGAGCATCGTCAGGAGAGCCTTAGCGCAGGCCGAAGCCCGTGAGTGATATTTTTTAATGTTTTTTTTTTTTAACAAAGCGATTTACACCCGATAGGCTACATTCTAGTGAAAGGGATTTAACCGGAATTATTATAATAAAATCTAATTTTATTAGAATTAGACGATTACATCGATTAACTAGACGTCTAGTCGGATTAGAAGTTTGTCTGAATGAAAGCAGAAAGTTAAAAATTAAAATCAAATAAATAAATAAAGGGCAACGAGCTGTAACAAGATGACAGTGTTAATATATTCAGTGTAATAATACAAAAATAGTTACAAACATTTTTGTTCTAATATCGAACCATCCTCAGTGTTCAAATTATATACGCAAAAAGAAAAGTATTCCCGGGAACATTATTAAATAAAACGAACGCATAGAAGTAAAAATTAAAAATCGTCCTTGATAAAGTCCGTATCACACTATACGGATTGGGCTTGAGATTAGAGTGAAATTTATATAATCAATCATAATAAAAAAAAACGAATCTCAAGTTTAGTGAACTTCGCTCTGTTTGGTCAAATTTTAATCCAATCTCAATCCTAATCCGTAGTCTGATAGACGGGCTTAAGTAGAAGCTGCGGAAAAATAAAATATAAAAGCGAAACGCGAGAAATTTCGCGGGTAAAAGTATCTGATATATTTCTGTAGTTGTGTTGTTGCTCTCCTGGAATTTATCCAATTTCTTGTAGAAGAAACTTCTAATTGCGTAAGTTGCTGGCGAACGCCCTTTTTCAAGAAGTTTTTCTCTTCTCTAAATCTATCGGCTTTTCCAGTGTTCGGTCTGGAATTGACCGAGGCGGTACCTACTTAAAGGAGAGACCGACGATTCTTAGAAAAGTTCCGCGAAGCAGAAAAGATTCCGCGAAACTGTGCGCTTTACTGGCCGCCGATACGCAATTACGAAAACGTCCGCCCTTTACGCCAGATTTAATTCTTTATGCGCAATTATAAGCTGATTACACGGCTAATGTCATTGCTCGTCGTAATTTCCTTTGCAATGCAATTATCGTTAGTTTACAAATTGCATATGCATTGATTTGCAAATTATTGTGTACTTTACATTATTAAACAAAATTTACTGACGGCAGCTTATATAAACTTCATTCTTTTGTCGATAGCTTTACGCAGTTTATACGCAATCGCGTGCATTTGGAGCTTTTAAAGAAAAACTAAATTTAAAGTGCATAAAAAAGGTCCAAATAAAATATTTTTGTACGTATCATTTATTTTCATACGTATAACTTTTTCTCTTCAATTGACTCCTCTACTTACATTTGACACAATTTAAACCAATTTTCAATCAGTATTTTTATATCTAAAATATTCCATTGAATTTGAAACAAGATTTTTTACGATATGTCTTGCGCAGGATTAATCAAAACTGGAGGATTACATCGGGCATGGATCTCCGACCGAAGATCTCTTTGGCCCTGCAACGACGAGCCAGCAGCAGCAGTTCGTCGGCGTCATCGGTGACGCGCAGCGTGCGCTCGTCCGAGGACGACATCACGCTGAACGAGATGATGGGCAAGTTCGACGAGAGTTACGTGTACGAGAAAGAGACGGACATCCTGTCGGACAGCGACCCGACCGACTGCGAGGACTACATCGACTCGCTGTCGGACATCGACACCGGCCAGGACGGCGGCGACGAGAACGATCCGTTCGAAAACGACGAGCTCGATTACATCGACAATGGCTCGTTCCTCGACCTGGACAGTCTCGAATGTGGCGCCGGTCACTTTCCCAATACCGGTCACTGCACCTACTTCACCTTCACCAGCGAACTAAGCCGACGTGGCAGCAGGCTCCGCGAGTCCTTCCTCAAGCGCAGAAGCAAGGACGAGATCGTCTCTCAAAGGTAAGCTCTAAGAAATGTTTACCCCTTCAAGCTATCGAGCACTTATTTTAGCGTTTTTACATCATTTTTTACATGCTAAATAATTTTATATTACATCGTTTACTTCTGTCATTGCTAGAAACATGAATACCAGAGCCAGTTCGAAAAGGCAGAGCTCGCGACACAGGAAGATAGATGATAAGCAAAGCGAGAAACGCAAGAAGAGGATATCGCAGCGTCGCAAGCCCACTCTAGACCGCGACGACGAGACGGCGAATCTGAACCGCGTGTTGGTCGAGAGAATGCTACTGAAGAATTCCGGATTCAATCAGGGCAGCAGGAGCGTAGGCGGCACGCCGATGTGCTTGCGACGCAGGAAGCACGACGTGAACAAGAATCTCTCGCCGATGAGACTGAATGGCAACCCGTCGACTATCAGACCTGTGATCGAGAATGAGATCGTAAAGAGACGGTCGAACTCGGTTAGATTTTAATTTAATCACGTTCCATCCAATCTTTTTACTAAATGATCAATTAGCATTTTTCATGTTTTATTCTCGCTTTCTTATCTCCAGTTCGTGAGATGACGTTAGTTAGCAAGAGCTTTTAGTAAGAATTTAAATTATATTATTACTTTGTGTTTTCTTCAGGTGAGTTACGTGAATGGCAACATGGTGCGACGCCACGTAGCCGGCAACACGTACATGACCACATTCGCGTCGGAGATCGCGCTGATCGAGGCCGACAAGGAGGCCGATCGCAAGTATCGCGAGCTTATCCTAGAGGCGGAAAACATTCTGGTGAGCATGCAAAAGTACCAGAACCCCTCGCCGTGTGTGCCATCGCCGTCGCGTAAACTGCACAACGGCCTGGCGAACAAGCGTGTCGAACTCATCAAGAACACAGAGCTGAACATCGAACTGGCGCTGTCGAAGAGCCGCAATTCCCAGCCGGAATTGCAGAGCGGCAGTATCCGCGATCTGGAGCACACCAGTCCCAAACGGCAGTTCGCTCAGCCGTGTTCGCCGATTCATCGATTTATGGAGAGGAACTCACCGGTCGGATTCGCGCCGAAGGAGCCCCCGCCTGTTTTCCGACAGCACGAACTGTCCAAGTGTCCGGACTCGCCGGCGATGACGCGCAGAACGACGCCCCAGAGCTCGCCCAGCAGGACCCTGATCCACCAGCAGGTGCATCGAGCGCGTAATGGCGATCCGGAAAGCAAGGAGGGCAACAGATCACCTCGGATCGCCCTGAATTGTAACGGCGGAATGAAACCGGAAACCATGAATATGAACAATTCTCTTGGGGAGAAGATACACGCGAACGCGATGACGCAGGGCTCTCTCGTCGGTGGTAGAAAGGAATTTCGCGCCGCGAGAGAATCGACGAAGGAGGAAGGAGTGACGTCCAGCTCGTCGGATTCCGAGGAGAAGTGCGACGTGAGACGGAGGGCTCCGTTGATGACTTTCAGGTTGAAAACTGTTTAACGAAATTTTGAATAATTTCTAAATTGTAGTTTAATGGAAAATTGATTAAAAGTTTCTCGTTATTTCTTATAAAAAATTGATCTAAAAAGATAGTTTTCTTCCTTGTTATATCGTTATTAATTTATGTTATAATATTTCATCAGAAGAAACGACTTAATTAATCTACACAGAAAGTTTGCATACGATGAACGGTAATTATCGATATATTATAATACTGATTTAATGTCAACAGTGAACGTGCGATCGTTGAATACTTGTAACAGAAAAATATCTTTAGATCAGTCGACATGGGTCCCATCAAAGAAGGTTCTTCCTATTGCCCGCAAAGCGAGCCGGTGAAAAGGAAAGTGTACGCCGGAAGCGCAACATATGGCAGAATACAAAAGACATTGGGCGAGCATGTTATGCTAAGAAATTCTGATGGCGATACAGCAACCGATGATACTGGTACGTGTTTCTTTATATCTGCTTCTTTTGTAAGACACTTGAAGAATTCTTTCCTTGATAATACTAACCATATCAAGCGACGATAAATATGTAAGATACATATAATTCTAATTCTCGATAATTAATTACATAATTTTTGGTAGGAATATCTAATTTCTAAATTTTAAAGTTGCATTGATTGTTCCATTCTAATCTTAATAGATTGCGCGGGTTTAATTGTTCTATGGCGATATCGGTCTATTAATACTATTTTTGTATACGCAGATGATTCGAGGAGATCCCTGAAGGAGAAGGTAGCGCAATTGCGGCAGGAGCGACTGGCCGCCGAGGCGAACGCGAACAACATTCAGGACTCGCAGTTCTTCCAGCATCAGCTGACCCAGTTACGACGGCAGATGCTGATGCAGACGATCGAGGGCCTGAAGCGCAGCCTCGAAGATCAGTCAGCCACTCTGAAGCAGACTTGCCTGGAACCGACGAGTTTGCTGACCGACGAGCTGCCTTGAATCCGACCGGTCGACTCGTTTCCGGCCTATTGTGCCGCACGATCACGACTAACGGCGTCTATACCCTGTTCCTTGCGAGGGGAACAGGCTGGCCGGACCGACAGGATCGAAGTTACGAGTCTTGTCCTCGGCGAATCCGCGATTGGTCGAGCCGCCGCGCGCTGCGACGAGTATTGATTAAGCGCGGCGTTTACTCCATGCGCGCCGAATACCGAATTACGATGACGCGATCCTTCTCGGGCTCGACGATACCAGGGTCGGCTGAGTGCGGACGCGCACATCAAATCTCTATTTTTCTGTCCGTCTACGTGATATGAGAGAGAGAAAGTGAGATTGAAAGGAAGGGAGAGAAAGAGAGAGAGAGAGTCGAAATTGAATGTCGCGTATCCTCGCTGGGCATTGTTCCGCTCTATTGTTCGTTTCGCACAATAATTAACGTTTCTCACGAACTTTTTTTTCGTCGTTTTTATTAGTTTGCAACTTCGCGCGGGTAGGACGACTTTCATTTGTCGCTTTAGATTAGCCTTTTCACTAGTTAGACTCTCGTTCAATCTATCGTCTTTCGCGGTGCTCGCTCCGAAATTTCTTCCCGAAATGACGGCAGACGAGAAATTCTTACAGATCGTCGAATCACGTTAGATTAGTCCTAAAACGCTAACGTGGAATTATTAATAACCGATATATTACCAAGTAATTATAATAGAATAATTAATATTATTAATCACTATCACTATATTAACATCTCTATATTTAACATTTTTTCAAATATATACAAAATATAATATTATCAATCATTAATATATTATTACGAAATTTGCAATAGGAAACAAGGAGAAAGATAGTACGCACTAGTTTGAGATTGTACACTGGGCCCTGCCAGAGTCCCTGTTAGCGTTTTAGGATTGAGCCTATACTATTCAACATCTAACGGGCCTATTCACGGGTGTCTGTCTTTGATATACTTTAGAAGAAACAAGGAAACATAGTGAAAAATCGTAGCAAGGAACGTCAAAAGTAACGCACGTCATGCGAATGAGTAATATAACAGTATCGAGAAAGCATAGATATTTAGCATGTATCCATCTAACGAATTTAGAAACTCACGGATTTAGCCGAATACACTAGCAGATAGGCGACTCAAAACGTATATAATCGATTTAGATATTAGAAAGACATTAAACGATACGTGCCCAAGGAATACGGCCCAGTCTCGATCGAGATAGGTTGGGGAAGAATAACGCTGATTGACATTGAGATAAGTTTCATTGACCGTTTGAGCCTCATCGAGACAAATAAAACCTCCTACGTATGTAAGCTCCTTAAGCAAGATATATGTCTAATCACCCCTAGGGATATAACTAATTTTTATATGTACTTCGTAAAAAAATAAAAATTGAGGCTTAAAGGGTTAAATAGATTAAGCAGACAAGCCCGTACGTGAAAGTCATTTATATGCGTTCTTGTCAAAGCGATGAGAATACGTGTGAATAACGCGGATCATAATAGAGATGAAAAAATTTAACATCAGATAAAAATTTAAGTCAAGGCTTTTCTTCTCCAGCACTCTCGATTCTTCCAACTTGATCTGTTGCAGAATAACGATGTTTATAGCATGCGCACCTTTTCCACTTTTAGCTGAATTGGACGCGATACAGGAGACAATTGTAAAACACGGGGGCTTTCCATATCCACTCACAGTGGAGAAAGCTATATTTCGCTCCTCGTTCGTGTTCGATTCTTCATCCGCAAACGTCACTTATTTTTCACACAGAGGACGAGGACTACTGATAATCGTTTCTCGCCGTGAGACATAATGGGGACGCCATAATCAGCATAGCTTATACGTATTACTCGTAATGTTCCTATTTTTATGCGATATTCGTATCCCCGGAAGCGAGATCTTTCCCCGTGAACAATCACCTCTGTTTCCGAATAAAGTAAGCATCCCCCAGATTAGTATACCAAAGACGATAGCTTAGATAGTAGATTAGAGCCGTTTAACCGATCAAAAAGCGCACCAGCGATGCATATTCGTAACATTAGAGGATCATGGTTAAAGCGTTTTTAGAAACCTCGATTTGCTAGTAGGATAATTGTTCGAGTTACGTCAAGCGGATTACAAATCTTCCATGCCGGCCAGAGTCGAGTGTTCCATTCCAGCATTCGCAACAAATTTACGTGGGGTTTCGTATTTTTTTCGAGTTACATTTTTAAGCGATTTAAAAAGACACAGTAGTTATTTCTGTTTTAAAAAAAGTATTCTTGTTTTAAGAATATTTCGAACGTTTGCGTTATTTATTTATTTATGTTACGTTTGCGTTTATTTAATTTCGATCGATTTCGTAATTTCGGGCTCTGGTTGTATCGTCAACGCGGTATGTTCGGTCATAGTGATATTTTTGTGAGAATAGACTGATAGCGTTATCGATTGTTAGATTAAAAAAAAATTTTAGCGATTACTTACATGTGATTCAATACGTTAAAAGATTCACCGAGAAACGGCGGATTGTAATACGCACGCGATATATTTATTTGTGTTAGATATTAGGAAGCATAGTAAACGAAAGCATTAGACAAATGTAGCGTAGCGTTAGTTGCATTAGGCAATCGTCAAGTAAACGAAGTCACATTTTGTTTCTTCCTCTCTTCGTTTTCTTTCAAATCGCGTTTGTGATTTATTGCCGTGAAATATTGCCTCTAATACGATTTTCCTTTCGAACATCGTAATCTTTTCCGTTTGTAGCTTATTGTGGAGACAGACGGAGATCGTAAATCGAAAGTCTTTGCGCGATACGCCCGAGTATCGTTAAGTGAGACGTTGTTCGAGAGTTTTATACGTGAGAAAAAAAAAACACAGAGGACACTGTATATAACATAATTTTTTAACCGAGGAATATTTTAATTTTTTATAATCGTAAAGACGGATTAATGCGTCGTTGTCATAAGTTCGATGATTTTTATGCGATCGCATTGACATTCCAAGAATGCAGTTTGCATTGGTGACGGGAAGAGAGAGGCATGTTGTCCGGATTTGTGCGATCCGCGAATCGGTTAAAGCCGAGCACAACAGTTTCGAGCATTGGGCACCCTTGCCGCAAAACGACACTCTAGTCACTCGATTATTTACGCAGGGTATGGATCGGCAAACTCCGAATACGTGCTTGGAGGCAAAGTGGAATTATTGTTGCAAACGACATCTCTTGTGTACCAAGCCATTTACGAAATAAAAATGGTTTTTTTATATGATTATGAATAAATTATATTATGTCGTTGGATTGGTGCTTGCTTTTACTCTCTGCCTTGAAGGAGGATCGAAGGTATTTCTGTGCGCGAAAGAATACTCCGACGCCCGAGGATTACATAGAAGAGACCTTGCAAGTTATGAAAAGACTATATGTTTATTACAAAGCGATAATTCTTATCTTATCGCAAGCTGTGCTTATTCACGCAAACATGAATAACTCGTATCAAACAAGTGTATGTGCAACGATATTGTCTTAAACTTCAGATACAATCAAAATAATTGTTCACACAAGATCAACAGAATTATCATCCATCATACGATCAATGAAATTCGAGTTAAATGCATCTTTCTGACGTACTTATTCATTGATTACAGACGCAAACGAAAAAAACCAGAGGCCATCGTGTAATAGAAGTCACAGATGCGAGTTCTATATAGGCAGAAAGTGAACGGTATTTATCTTCTCAATTCAATGAGAAATCTAACGATATTATAATATATTATAGGCTGCGGTCCATTTGATGCTACAAATGCTTCGAAGCATTCTTCTTCTCCTTTCTTTCAATGAAAAAAGAAGAAGGAAAGTACGCTTCGAAGCACTTGTAACATCAAATGGACCGCAGCCATAATTGTATGATATATATTAACAATCTGTGCGCGAGAGAAGTGAAAGAGGCATGAGGACTGCGATGCATATCTTTACATAGTATTTACACACAACAGACGTACACGCCGCCTCATCTCGTATCAACCGGTAGGATAATCAAAACGCGTGCCTCTGGTAGGTGTGCAAGGTACGATTTCACTTTATTCTCTCGAACCTGTGCTGGATCTCGTATATCCCAACGGGTTCCATGATCTTGTCGCAGTAGTCCTCCCACTCGCCCTCGCTCAGATCCACGTCGGCGAACTCCGTGCCGCCGTCCGCGACCTTGGCTATCCATCCGTCTCTCGCGGAGAAGTCGTGGGGTTCTATACCCCGACAGTCGAGCACGACGATCGTCTTGAACTGTCCCTGGTCGTCCGCGGTGAAAGACCCGATCGAGTCCTCGATTATCGTCACGGTGTTCTCCCGCATGCACATCTTGCACTTGCTCACGAAGTGATTGACCCCGCTGCCCCGCTGCATCGGCGTCGACTCGTCCAGGGATATGTAGTTCCACTTTTCCGACTTCTCGCCGCAGTTGCCACAGATGAACTTGAGACACCACCGGAACTCGGGCCCGCACGGCCTCAGCTCCTCGACGTTGTCGAGCCTGCACCTGATCCGCAACGCTATTTTCACCATTTTCGATCGCGGCACGCCGGCGTCCCTCCTGGAAGTGGTCGATCAATTAAGTAGCACGTAAGTATATGCATATACGTGAAAGACGAATGTTCAGTTTGATCAGCTTACCTACGAGATTCCTCGTTGTGCGAGATTAAAATCCCGACCCGTACAGTAAAATTCACAGATAAATCCTCGTGCGGATGACGGTATTGACAGTGTCGCGATTGCAAAACGACAGCCAGCGAACGGCGAGTGTGGCTGATCAGGCTGATTAGCGGATTAGCCGGATTAGCGGATCCGCGGGTAAACAAACCGACCAGTTCTCAACGAGCGACTGAAGTTCTCAGCTTCCAACGTGCGTCTGCCTCCTATTAGAATTCAGAATAAACGTCAGATGAGGATGAGTGTATTACATAATAATCAAAAGAGAAGTTAAACGTTACCACTCAGGAGTAAATGCGTCTGCACACTTCTACCCGATTCGTCCCGCTCACCCCGGACAGGACAAAGCCGGTCAAGCCGGTGGTATACCCCGGTAACCCCGGGTTTCGGATTACCGGACGAATTGTACGCGCACGCGCTTTGTGAGCTGTGATGACTTCACCACCGGCGGCGGCTGGTCGGCGCCGCGGCTCCATTCTGGCAATGACAAACGGTATGGATCTGACTCGACGAGGTTTCGTTCTCCTCGCCTGCCTGGCGGCCCTCGTCGCGGGCGCGCTCGCCCAGGACATCCTGGGATGCGGCGGCTTCCTGAAGAGTCACGCCGACATCGATTTCACGAAGGTGCACGTGAGACTGTGAGTGTCCGCCTCGGTGAGAGGTTAGGCCAGTTGCAGGTTAGGTTCTGTAGTTTTCATTGAATTTCATGAGATAAACTTGTCAGGTACACGAAGACCGGCAGTCTGAAGGATCAGACCGAGTGCGCGCCTAACACCGGGTACTACTTCCTGCCTCTGTACGACAAGGGAGAATACGTGTTGAAGGTGAGCTGGAAATGAGAAAGATGCACCATCATTGTCACTAATTAAATTTATTAAATAGTACGCGACAAAAGAAATTCGTAATTTATGTGTAATATATAAATGTATAAATTTATTTCCTAAAGTCTCTTTTGCTTTGAACAGAATAAGATTGGTCTTTAATATCTGTACAAAATTTATAAAATTGTTAGTTTCTATAATTGGTGTTAAAAAATTTACTGTAAAAGATTTTATGAAAGTTATCTGTTTTAATATATCAGGTAGATCCTCCCAGAGGCTGGAGCTTTGAGCCCACCGAGGTAACGTTGAATGTAGATGGTGTCACGGATGACTGCAGTCAGGGAAAAGATATTAACTTTACGTTCAAAGGGTTTGGTATTACAGGACGTGTGAGTAATAAATTTTCTCTCTGTTACGTGAAAATATTTATATTCAGAGGAATATTACAATTTAACAGTAGTTTTACATATTTAATTTTGTAATCAATCTAACAGTAATTTTTAATGCATCTGAAAGTTATTGAATTAATATAAATTACTATTTTTAGGTGATTAGTTTAGGTACTGATTCTGGTCCTAAAGGAGTCACTATCGACTTAGGATACGCAGATGCAATAAACAATAATGAACAAGTTGCCATTAAATCGACGTTAACGGCAGAAGGTGGCACATTTTACTTTACTCCCATTCAGCCTGGAAAGTACATCCTTGCTGCGCATCACTCCAAGTAAGTGTACAGTATGACAGCTAAAAAATTTATTTTAAGCTGCAAAAGATACACAAGGTGACAACGATATTAATTATCTTTTTCAGATGGATACTAAAAGAAAATAAAGTTGAAGTAATTGTACGAGAGGGAAACACAGAACTCGCGGATGGCAGCTTGGTAGTATTGGGATATGATGTCAGTGGCAAAGTCACCAGCGAGAATGAACCAGTGGCTGGTGTATCCTTCATCCTTTTCGGCGTAAGATTTATTTTATTATTTTCTTGTTACTAGTATGTTTTAATATTAGATTGATATTTCTAAATTTTTAAGTACTTATTAGATTTATACGTAGAATGAATAATTTTGTACGTCTTACAGAATGGTGTCGCCGAGAAGTGCGAGACTACCCCTGTGGATAAGAACTTTGAATCCAAGAAACCGCTTTGCCACGTGACTTCGGACAATACCGGTAGATTTATATTCCCCAGTCTATCGCCGGGCGATTACAAGCTTGTACCTCACTACGCCGGCGCCCAGACAAAGTTCGACGTTCAACCACCGGAATTGTCTTTCAAAGTTGGCCACGGCAGCGTGGTCCTCGCTCAAGACTTTAAAGTAACTGGCTTCACAGTCGGCGGCCTTGTTCTTATCTCGACGAATGGAAATCCCTTGTCAGGAGCAAAGATATTCTTGTCGCAGAAAGAAGTTGCAGTTACGGATAAGGACGGGAAATATGTACTGGATAACATGAAAGCCGGCCAATATACACTCAGAGCGGAATCTGGTATGTAAAATTTATGAAATTTTACGAAATTTCTTGTAAATTAGATCTTCAGGAATCATTTTCCAGTAAATTATTTGTTTCAGCAAATGTACAATTTAGCGAAAGGACAGTTAAAATATCTCCCACCTCGCCTGAACTTCCGGTGCTGATACCTTCGGCGTATAAAGTTTCGGGAAAGGTAACCCTGTCGGCAAAGGGGACGCTGCATTTTCGCCGAATATCCATTCAGAACACAGCCGCTACGTTCTATAAGGAGCTCGACACCGACGAGAAGACGGGAGAGTACTCTGTATACCTCGCACCGGATAAATACCAGTTGAGCGTAGTTGTGAGCACGGAAGAGAAAACTAAGGGTTTGCAGTAAGTAATAAAGTAAAAATAAATCAGAATATACGCAAAAGTTTATGAAATTGTATGTGTAAAAAGTTACGGATTATAAAAGCTTGATTATATTTCTAGATTCTACCCGCTGCAACAAACGATTGACGTGACGTCTCAACCAATTACCAATGTCAACTTCTTACAATTGAAGGCCACGTTAACGGGGACGGTACATTGTTTGCCAGGGACGGATTGCAGTCAAGCCTCCGTTACTCTGAAAATCCTCGATGGAGTCACGATAAAGACGGTACAAGCTAGAGGTGTGCTGACATAAATGCTAATCAATCTTTTAACTCAATCTTTTTAATGATAATAACTTGAGCTGCAATAACAAATATGGTTTTGTAAAATAAAAATAATCTTATAAATCTTGCATTTGCAATAAGCTTGAAAGTTATCTTGATTTCAAGCAAATAAAAGTACCTTGTACCTATTTGTTATTGCAGTAATGCTCGTTTAATTCGATACGATACTACTGTCCCTGTCTGTGAAGTCGTTTTCCATTACGTAGATGGCCAATACCAGTTCACGGACGTGCTACCTGGTCACTACGAGATCTTCATCGACAACGATGTGTTTTGCTGGGAGAATCCCAGCTACAGGATTTCGATAACGTCGGAGCGCGCCGAGGTGCCGCCGTTCAAGCAGACCGGCTTCTCCATCACCTTCATATCGTCTCACGATACGGCCGTGGAGTACTTTGAGCCCAATAACACAAAACTAATAACTCTACCCCTGAACAAAGGCAGCATGAGGCACTGCGTGCCTAAATCTGGCGCATACACTTTTGTTCCAAAGGGTTGTCACGTATACGAAAATTCCTCCTATACTTGGGACACGAGCAATCTCTCCCCGATCTTGCTGCATTCCACCGAACACACTCACAAAGGCAGTATTATAAGCTTGAGCGTGCAAAATGATCTTAAAGTAAAAATCGAAGACGCAAATGACAGTGTCACGTAAGTGATATATTTTGAGAAAAATTTTGTACATATATTTTTTCATTCATATCTGAGTGATATTAATGTCTTCATTAATTTCTTTGCGATATATAAAATCATGTGTACATCTTTCTTTATTAATATATTTCTTAATAGGATTGGTCCACTGAAACCTGTAAAAAAAGACGACGTGTACAAATACGAGTTCGAGTTTAAGGCGAAAACGGATAATATGTACACTATCACTCCGTTATCGGACATTCTACTCTTCAATCCGCCGTCTCTGAAAATCTTCGGCGTGAATGACTGTCACAACGACATCGCAAGTTTCGCCGGTGATTTAGGAAAGGTAGGGTAACTACTACTGTATTAAACGTATAAACTTCACCGCTAAAGCGAAAATATTATTCAGATTATAGCCGGACAGATCTCTCCACCGTTGGAAGGTGTAACTATACGGATAACTGGGAAAGGCGAAGAGTCTCCAATTCACACGTTAGTTACACAAAAAGACGGGACTTACAGCGTTGGACCTTTGGATGGGAAAATCGAATATAGGTATGTTGGCAGTCATATATATATATTTTCATGCAACACGTGCATGGAAAGTGCCCCATTACGCACACTACGCGTGCGTGATAGACCACTTTCCAGGCACTTGCCACATAAAATAGGGAGTGTAAGTCGTGTGTAAAGATGAAAATTCCCGGGTGCGGTTACCGCACGCGCCTTCGGCTCGTGCGTAAACTCCGCACCCGGGAATTTTCATCTTACGACACTTGTTACACAAATAACTATTTATTATAACAATTGTCGTGAAATTAATAATTGTCTGCTATTAGTGTTACAGCTGAGAAGGAGGGTTTTGTAATCACTGGACCTGATGCTAAAGGAGTGTTCTTGGCGCACAAATTAGCCGAGATTATTGTACAAGTTTCTGATCACGCTGATGGTTCTTCATTACAGGTAACTTGATAGATAAGACATTAACTGAAGAAAAGGAAATATTATATATCGTATCATTTTGCAGGGTGTGCTCCTTTCTTTGTCTGGTGGTCAAAGTTACCGCAAGAACAGCATAACCAACGAAGATGGAAAATTCATATTTAATTCGTTGTCGCCGGGCGAATATTATCTACGACCCATGATGAAGGAGTACCGCTTCGATCCGCCGTCAAAGATGATTAATGTCATGGAAGGGGCGACTGTCAATGTGAATCTATTCGGTAACAGAGTTGCCTATAGCGCTTACGGTTCTGTTACGTCTTTGAACGGGGAACCGGAAGTTGGTCTGCTGGTCGAAGTCCAGGGTCAAGGGAACTGCTCCAGTCTTCAAGAGGAGGCTACGACTGAGGAGAACGGTAACTTCAGGATTCGCGGTCTTCAACCTACAGTGAGTAGTTATATTAATAATATATTTCGAGCAAAAAAAATATATACAAGGTAATCTCAATCGTTTAGTAACGATTTTGACGCAACGATTTATTAATTTTACAGTGCACCTACACCTTCCGTTTGAAGCCGAACGTGGAGAGCAACGCCCATATACAGCGCACGAGTCCCAGCTCTCAGCTGGTGCAGCCGGTGGAGGACATTCGTGGTCTGCGGCTGATCGCCTTCCATCCGATCTCGCGCACGGACGTTTCGGTGCACGTCATGTCCGCCCAACCGGAGCACTATCGCACGATCAAGGTGAAGCTGTGCCGGGAGGACGCTCCCGACTCGCCGGTGCACGTTTCCAAGTTGGACGTGCAGCAAACCGCCAGCAAAAACGCCGGCAGCTACAACGCTGGCTTCCTGGTGCATTTCCCGCCGTTGCAAGCCGACGGCAGGAAGTACTTCGTCCAATTGGAGTCGTCGCTGTCCCAGACCGTGCACAAGTACCGCACTATTCCAGTCTACTTCGAGGCGAACTCGTCGTTCAAGTACGTCAAACTGGCGTTCAACGCGGAACGGAAAGTCGATCAGGGCGAGATGAATCAGACATCGGTGATCGCGCTGCCGTTCATCATGCTGGTCGCCCTGGCGTTCCTCAATCGCGAGAAACTGTGGGTCTGGTTGAACGCGCTACTGGAGAGACGGTCCAAGCCCGTGCCGAGCTCCAGAGCGCCCGTCCAGGCCATTCCCATCGATCCCAGAGCGGATGATATCATAGTCGAGCAAATAATGAATATTAACAAGAGAAAGACGAAGCCGCGGAAAGCATAGACCATATTGTTGTTATTAGCGTCATCATTATTTATACAGTGAGACTCATTTGTAATGATCTCAAGAGATTGTCGAAGATGTAAGGATTTATATCATTCAAGATGTAAAGATTTTACATCATTCGTTGTTTTATATGTCTGATTATTTGTGATTTGTCCGCAATATCTGTCACAACAGTCGTGTATATCACGGAATGAAGAAGATTTTTTATTTACAATTCAATAGAAGACTGTCGCGGTATACTTGGCGTGTATTTAGATTTATTAATATTTATACATATATGTGGACAATATTAACGGAAGAATTACGTGTTTGATCAGAAATGTATATAACGTACACGAATCGTTTGTATGTATATCGAGAAACTTTATCAATGGAATAGTTTAATGCAAGGTATGCGCCGCACCGACTGCATCCGATACGTAAATCGTGATATAACCGTTAAGTTATATAAAATAAGATGTACATACAAAAATTGCTGTTGTTATATTCATGGAATTGTTATTATAAACGTTCTCGCAAATAATATATGCCATTCTTACTCTTTCGAGGATGTATTTCACTTTATTCTGTAAATTAGCGTAAGAACGAGAAACGGAGAACGGATGGCTGTTGGGCGTTTTATTTTCAGTTTTATCTCAAATTGTACAGGCAATATTTTGGGATCTCTTACTATCACTTATACATATACCTACATTTAGATAACGAAGTATGCCTGGAAAAAAATACAATAGGACATATAGCATGACACATTTAGAATCATATTGTATCAATCGAGTATATCAATCATTATATACGTACCACAGGATTTGCTTTGTACATGCATTGATTGAACTTCAAGGCCTTGTCGCAGTTGTCGCTACCGCCTGAAAGAAATTGTAGACAATTATATAAAACGTGTAATCAACATCGAAGATTATTTTTTATAATGTAGCTTTTTTATGATAGTCCGTCGATAATTTTTATACTTTTTTAATTTTTATAATTAGACGATGCAATGTAATTTGCGTCGCATCAAGACAAGTATTATTATCTCAACAAACTGATACTTGCCAGTGGTACGACACTGGTCGAGCATTTCCATCCCAATATGCTTGTATGCTTGCGGCATCATCTTGGATAAGAGCTTGTAGTTTATTTTGCCGTCCTTCTTCATCTGATCGGGAAAAAAATTAAAGCTTCAGCGATTCGGTTCTAATCGTTATTACGTCTACGTTTTGTAAAAAAAAAAGCTTTTACCACTCCCCCTTTTTCCATCGCACACTTGAAGTAGCACCCGATTGCTTTGTCAAAATCGCCTAATTCTGCCGCGTCTAGCGTCTCTGCGATTAAAATCGTTAACATTAATAGATATAAGGAAGATAGTGCAAATTATTCTTGGCGAATATCAAACGATTGGACGTACTTCGATCGTTTCTCTTATTAATAATAATTAAGTATCGAATAAGTCCTTTCGCTCGTTAATCTAATGCGATACTCTGAAGAACGTACCGACTGTCACGCCAGTTTCACCGGTACACTTTTTCCGTATACCTCCAGCCAATTTCCTTAACTCTTCGTGAACGGTGGTCCAATCTATATCCTAGAAAATTATATTATATCGGCCGCAATCGTAAAGATCCGGGTAGACTTTAAACTCATATACATCGTACTCACTTCGTCACCGGGCGCGGCGTTCACGACTACGAGCTGCGTAAAGATAAGAGAGGCACAGATGAGAATTAAGCTTTCCCTTGCCATTTCTCGTATTTCACACACGCGGTCGATACGGATCTAGCCGAAAAAAAAAAAAACGTTTACTCGGCCATCTAGGATTACTAAGTGCGCGGTCGCGCTGAATCACGAGAATTTATGCTGTCCTAGGGGATGAGGTGGGAGATAATAATTAGCAGGCAAAGACAAAACTCAACTATCAGCGAATCACACGAATATATATTACGTCGGGATAATTAACTATAAGTATCAGAGTCAAGAGCTTCAAATTTCGTGAATTATTATTATCGCGGAATCATAATTGTATTTTTGAAAATATTTTCCGGAAATGTTTCGAAATAATCTTTACTTATAGATCTGAGCTTCTGCACTATATGTAACTGACATGTAAAATAATTAGTAAAATTATAATTCTCGCACGAAAACTATTTCTTATATAGGCTTTCTGCGAAGAAAATTCGAAAGAGACGCAAGCTTGAGTAGAGACAAAGTTATTTAAAATACCGGGAAAAGATTAGCAATATGAAACTTTGTGTAATATGCGCGTGCGGCTGTAAGCGAGAAGCATGACGGTAAACAAACGTATAATAGTAACTTAGAATAAATCATATCCTAAGCTACTTCCTAAGTAATTAACAATCGCACGATAATCTCTTCCTCGTTCCGCGGCCTGTGATTTCGGTACTTCAGAAAATTATACCTAGACGTCTGAATCGAGCACTGTAAACAGTGCATCCCGGCTGACAAATGAAATGTTTTAGTCTTTTAATTATAAGCCGCGGTAATCCTGCGCGTTGTGTAACTTCGCGTCATGAGTTCGTATATGCAACCGGTTTTGCACAATTAAGTCATCTTACTGTCGCAAGATTTACATTTTTGCTATCGAACAGAAACTGCTAGATCGCCGTAAACTAAATCGTAGAGTTTCTCGTTCTCTTTCTCTGAAATATAATCTATAGATCTAATCTAATCTAAAATGTAATAATAATATAATCTAAAATATAATCTATAGACTTAATCTAGAGCTAATAATCGTGATCTCGATCTAATAATTATGATTCAAAAATAATAGAAAAGTTTTTTCCGCCAGTGAATATAAAATAAAATCACAAACTTTAATTGACTTAAAAAATCACACATGTGATTTTTTATGAATAAATTTACCAGTTATAGTCAATTAAAGTTTGTGATTTTATCTAATAATCATGATTTTTGCGTTGCCGTCTGCCTCGCGTTCATCGGAAAGCTCTCGCGTTGCGTTATATCCGTAATGCTTTTCCACTTGCTGAACGCGCACGAGCCGACGCTATTTCTGCTCTGGACGTCACAAAAGGACTCGTTTGCGAATGAGCGTTTCAAGTGTGTTATAGTTGTAGATCTCTTCCATCCGTTGCGTTCGATCATCAAGTGTGACCTCAACCGGCAATTGGACCGTTCTACTGCCGCAATCTGTGCGATATCAAACTCGGTCTTATCGTCACGCGCGAGAGCGCCATCAATTTATCCGGCAATCAATCCGATATAAAGACATTTTATACAAATCATATACAAATCTTCTTCGAAAAAAAAAGAAAGAAAAAGAACCTCCGACATCGTAATTCGTACGAAAACCTTGAACTTTAGAACTTATTTTTTTTTTTTTTTATTTCTCTCGGAAAGTAAGGATACGTTCGGTTTTGCGTTGCAACGAGGGTACAAAATGGCAAGGAGAGCCGAAGATATGTCGATTAGATCGCTGAATTCTTTATTTCATCGACACACACATCGTATACGGTTTACGCAATACGGCATGGTATATACAGCACAGTTACATGATAATGTGGAAAGTGGTTCAAATGTAAAAACATCTCAACACATTCGGCGAAATTGTATCTTGAGCATTTTGTTCTTGGTCTTCATAACTGTCGTCCTCCCGCGGGGCTCGTTAAAATAGATAGTAAGTCTGAAACGGACATTGCGATCGCGTGTGAGATGATGAGGATAATGCAATATGCGATTTATATAAACAATTGTGGGAATCACTTACCCTCGGAGATGACTCCGCGTAACACTTGTTGAACGTGTACGCGTACTCGCAATTATCACCCTTTGCTGCGAACAGAGAGAGATGCGATTGGCCATTAATTATTCTACGTGACGCAAAACGAAGGATCGTGTGTAATCGAAAATAAAATGAAATACCATACTCGGGTAAAATATCAGAATTAAATAGAAAGTAAAAAAACGAATCAAAGACTCGAAGCTTTCGACATTGAAGAGGCGCTTGTTATATTATAATAATTCAAGAGATACAAATAAATATATAATATATCTTTTAGGGAGCTTTTCGATCGCAATTTTTTTTTCTTTTTTTAATTATTGTCAATCTAATTGCGATCGAAACGTGCCGTTAAAAACTCTTGGAATCATCAACTGCGCTTTAATCAGTTTGGAATCCTTTCAATTTCGAAGCGAGTTATTAACTAATATACAGCAACTAATTTTAGGTAATATTTTCAAGAGGATTATACTTCCAGATTTCGTAAGTTTCGAGCACACGCAATCGATCGGGACGAACGAAAACGAAAAAGGACAGTAGATACCCAAATAGTTACCGATCCCCTTGCACTCGCTGATCGCTTTCTCCACCTCGGCTCTATAAGCGGGTATTCTCTGGAAGAATGTCAGCATCCCGTTCAGACTTAGCTCTCTCTTGTCGTCGACCAGACCGAATTGTTCCCAGAGGCAATACATGTAGCACTGCGAGAAATCAGATTGAATCTTTGCATTTCGACGCTGGGATAACGATTCTCTCTTTTTTTTGCCAGGCATAATTGACAATTCACGCGCCTCGCGCATCGGTACTCACCTTCAATTGACGTGTTTCCGGCCATTGACCGTTTCTTACCGCTTCTATGTCGGCTAAAAAAATACGTATTCCATATATATATTCCATATATATATACACACACACACACACATATATATATATGTATATGTATATGATCCAATTTGAGTTCCAAGAAACTTAATTTCCATTGTAAGTTTCTTGGAACTCAAATTGGATGCACCGAACGCGTTAACGTAGGTTCATTATCTTTTTGATATAGTGTTAAATTCGTAGTCAAATTATATCAATTTGAATCACTTTAAACCATTCCTATATAAATCTGTCCCTAATCAATATGTCGTTAATTTAACTGAAGCAATGTAAATTTAACTAACCAATGTTAAAATAATACTGTTTTGTGTCAAAATAATAAATTTTGACACACACGGTAGTTAAAAATAACAAAATGTTATTTAACTTAGGGTATTGGTTTAAATTTTATCTTTTAATATTTAACGGTGCATAGGAATAAAAAATTATTCTGCCAATTTAATTTGAAGCAGGGAAACTCGGTTTCGCGAGCATCAGCTGCATTCTATAACTTTATGCGTCGTCGCGGCAATTAAAAGGGCGATCGATAATTTCATTCACGCCCGAGGTGAACGAACTCTCTCTCTCGTTGGATACCTGTAGCAACTCCCGTTTGCGTTTGGCAGGCGTTCACGACACTGGCTGCGGTCGCGATCATCTGATCGGAAACGAAGCTGGGTCTCGTCTGCAAAATAGATCGGTGTCATTGAGACTAATAGACATTAGTCGAGATAAATAGCGAGAAACGAGCGCTCTCGCGGAAGCTGTATTGGCGAACTATAATACATTATTTGTTTATCTACAGCAACTTGGCGAAGGAATATTGTCGTAACGTAATTATTTCTCTTTGTTATTGTTTCAATACCCGATTATTTTTATAATTATTTCAATATCGTTTTTCATTTCTATAAGTTCCGCCACAAAGAGACAAAACAGAAAATGCATTCTGCACATCAGAGAATTTTAATTCTCATTTTCGACGTTGAATAAAAAAATCGAGTAGATTGCGATTGTGATTGTCTCTATATGGAAAATATCAATTCCAAAAGTGTCGCACGCGTTATTGAACGCACAACTCGTCTCCGACCGATATTCTACCTCCTCTTGATTTAAAACCCATTTCCATTTTCTGCACAGAGAATTTTAATTTTTGTTTTCGATGTTGAATAAAAAATCGAGCAAATCGCGATCGTAATTATCTCTATATGGAAAATAAAGAAAGCATTATTGAATACTCAATTTAAAAAAAAAAAAACCTCCACGATTCTCTCGAGTCTCTGTTCACTTCTATCGAGTTTCGTTTAAGCTTCGAGAGACATAGTCGCACCCCTGACTCTCTGATTTTAGAGGAATTATAAAAAATAAAATAAAAAATAAATTTCTATCGAATTCCCTCGTATATATTTTTAATTTAATTAATTTTTGAGGGGGTACAATTTTCCGTTCGAGTTCCCATCCCCCCAGATTCGCCTATATGTCTCGATCAGCTCTGCCACCGCCCCGTTTTGTCACGTACCCCGCAGGACACGATCCACGCCTGAAGGAGGAAAGTCAGGGCGATTGCGAGGAGCCTCATCCTTGGTGTCTCTCGAGCTTCCGTATCCTTATCACTTTATCGCGGAACCTTCTTCCTTGCTGCCGTCGGTGGTGCGAGCGCGTACGGTACGTTCCCTTTGCCCGCGGCGATTTCCGGCGCGTGTCGACGAAGGCGAAGGCGTGCGGAGTACGCGCCGTGCGCGAGGCGAGGGTGCGGACTGAACGTCGGAGACGGGAGAGAGAGAGTGGCTGGACGCGGGTGGCCGAACGGGGGTCGGGATGAGAGACGAGGCACGAGGTCCAGAGGCCGAGAGAGACAGAGGTGGAAGCTGCGAGCCCTGCCGCGCGCAGCCCTGGAAACTGATTCGAGAGCAGGTCGCGAGCTGTTATCCTTCTCTTCTTTCTCTCTCTCTCTCTCTCTCTTTCTCTCTCGTTCTCTCGTTCTCGTGCGCCGCCCTTGCGTCGTTTTCCGCAAAACGATGTTCTATAATAGACGCTTCTGTGTTATCAGAATTTAATCGAGCTAAAAATTTGATTTCGCACAACGTATCTTTTATATGTGAATCTCGAAGTGTTTCGAGCACGAGGAGCCTTGGGATAGGAATTAGAAAATAGCGCGATTTTTTCTTCATTCACCCTAATAGCACAATTTAATTGCAGCAATATTGGCTAACAATATATATCTAATTTTTATGTTGGGTATACAGACTAATTTTTCATATTAGTACTAAATTGTAAAGACGATCTTTCTTCCTGAGCTAATATTATATGCCAAAATTGGCAGTGCACTTGCATTTTATTAATAACCTTATTAGCTTTACTTTGGGAAATATTAGCCAAAAAATATTCCCAATACAACCAATATTCAGTTAACATGTTGTACTAGGATACCACCTTCTTGCTCGGAGGAGATATAACGTCGATTTAATTGAAACAACAAACAAGTACTTCCGAATATTTGATCCTGCCGATTTTATAGATTAGATTTCTTTTTTCCTCGACGTAATCATGATTAAATGATTCGACAACACGGTCGAAACGTTCCACATCGCATAATGCCAGCGCGGTAATATAGCGCGCTCTTTTCATCGCGCGAAATTACCGTCTCTCCTCGGTATAGAAGAGCTTTCGATTCTAGGCCAGGTCACACACATAGACAGACGGATTTGATTGGCGGATGTTACCAGTTTACGATCCGACCCTACGTAATATCTCCTCTCTATCCTATGCGACGTCGACACGAATACACGACACTCCTCCGTCCCTCCCTGCTCCTCAGTCTTCATCTTCGCGCACGCAGTTTTATGTATACCGAATCACCCTGTCGAGATTTATCATCATTACTTTTGCCCTCGTTACGAGATACCTGAAATAACTGCATTCTTTTAACTACGAAATACTTATATATAGACAAAATAAAAGAATCGCGAACAGAATTTATAGAAAAGGAAGTTTTTCAGCAATCATTCATAATTCTTAAATCTTTAACAATTTTTTAAATTAATTCGGTTAATTCATAATATTCTGTACCGATTAATTACAGTAACAATTTCGAACGATCCTTTCTACAGTTAAGAAAATTATATACATATTGAAGCTATAGCTTTACATTTATTTCATTGAATGCTGTCCGACCAATGTAGTCCATTTCTACTGGCTGCACGAGGAACGTGCACATCGTTTCTGCTGTTATCGCATCTCAGTTCCGTTCTAAAATAAAATATACATAATATTCCGTTAGTTCCTGACTTCCGATGAAGAAGGAAGGAAAAGAAGGAAGGAAATACAAAGCGCAACTAAAGTGAAGAGATCTGTCAATGGATATTTCGTACGATCAATTACAGTCTCGACTACTTGCTTAGCCCTCGCGCGTCAACATTTAACAAATGCTGCACGCATAATTAGTAGATTAATTCAGATACCGTACTAATATCTTCGTTGATAAAACGACTCGGCATAAAATTGTGTACGAGGAACGAGTTATATTCTATTTTATTCTGTTTCCAACAGTAACCGATTATAAGGGTGACTTCGACTAAATTCCACTTAACTTAATCTGCGATTAATTTATTGTCAAGTAACATATCTGTACTGTTTTATTAACATGGATAAAGTTAATTTCTTTATACAGTTAGAAATTTCGCTTTAAGCATATCTGATCAGAGTTTGGAGTTTGGTCGAAGTCGCTCTTATCCCCATCTCGCCATGTTAATTGCCTCTCCGCGCGAGTAGCGCGTGTTGCATTTGCAGGCGCAGATATTGCGTATCTGCAGAAAATTAGGGAAATCAGGTTCTACAAAAGAGAATTAAAATAATGCTCGCGAGATGTAAAATTCATTAATGCAATATGCAAGAAATAATATTATTTTAAATTGTATGAATTTTAATTAGCACAACTTCTTACATTTTTTATTGCTACGCTTGTTTCTTACTATTATTTTATTGTTATTATTTCTATTCTAAAAAGATCTCTAATCACTTTCTTTGATTTTATTCTCTTCCTTTTTTTTTTACTGATTTTCTTATAAATAATCTGCTACCCTTATTATAAGCAAGTTCCTTATTAAAAAAAATGATACAATAATGTATAACGTATTAATCAATAATAATGCATGCATTAATCTCACTCAGTCAACACCGAGCATCAGCTACATTAAATCGATGTTACAATTTCACACTCAACAATTGTAAATCTAATACGACACGCATGTTGTTATATATTTTTGTTATACATATATTATTATTATAATGCGAAATTATAACATCGATATAAGTAATGTAACTGATGCTCGGTGTTGACTGGACATTTTGTCAGATTTTAATCAGAACTTCGTGACTTTGCATGTAGTGTATTATCTCAATGCGTGTATTCTAATAGATATTTTGCACGCGTGTGCATTTTAATTTTCCAAACGTACGTCTTTCGTATTACGCGATACATAAAAATACGAAATGGAATTCTATCTTCAATTCTGACACAGGTGCTAAAGGTCGTCCGAGGCGGGCTTTGTGGTACGCCCGGACGCGTCATTTTTGGGCGCGAAAAGCGTAAAAATGCGCGGAACTAGAAAACGAACGCATATTCGTCGCATATCCGCGATCTTTTCACGTGGCGCGTCCGCGCATCGCGCATCGCGCGAAAGCGCGACACACGTGGGACGCCGCGCAAGAGTTTTCTGGGTCAATACAATTCCGGTGGAGGTGCGCGAGCGCGCCCGAGAGCCGGGTCCCCGAATAACCTCACTTCTCTCCGGTACAGTCGCCGGCGGAATTATTGACCATCGGCCGTCCCCGAATGAGCGCTCGTTTCGTATGTTAAAGTCGGTCGCGTTTGATTGACATAAACGAGGTCGATCGCCGTTGCGAAAATGTTTATATTAAATATGCGTCATATATTGAATTAAATTACACCGTGTTAAAATAAATAAATAATAGTCCTTTTTATTATTAACAGGAAAAAATATCCTTTAGCTGAATGAAAAATAAGAAAAATATAGAAAACAAAAATAAAACCAAGAGCAGTTACGAGAATAACCGAGTAAGCTTTAATTTGAATGCAGATTGCCACTGAAAAAAGTTAATAACAATATTGGAATAATTGCTCGCAGACATCATCAAATATTTCTAATCAAAATGCAAGAACTTGCATGTCCCACAAAGTGCAGCGGTGATGCCATATATTTACATTTCTTATAATAAGCTCGGACTGTCATTAAAAAATGATTGAGCAGTTTAAAAAGATGAAAGTTATAAGATCAATATTCTATATTCTATTCTCTAAAATCGTCGAATTAGAACGCGACGCGATTTAATTCAATTCGTTATCCCAACAAATATTACAAAGAAGGATCTCGTCCCGACGCCCGCGCCGCCACCGCGGCCGTTAATTCCCACCGACTGTACTTTTCCCGCGTACAGTCCGCTGGACAAATATTGACCGTCCCGCGCTGGGACAAGTATTGACCGCCCTTCTTCGCGGACTCGGGAACGCGACGGGATCACGTCGGATATATCATATACATATATATATCGTTAATCGTGCGTCTATCGCCCCCCTTCCCCCTTTCCGCCTAGCTGAGTTTCGGCGGGCCGAAACGAAACACACGTCGGCGGAGTTTTGGAATTTCGAACGACACACCTGTCGCTCGCCACGGACTGTACCGACGGTGGCGCGGTACAGTCCGCGGGATCCTAATTGACGACGCGCGTCGACCCTCGACGTCGACCCTCGCGCGAGGCTCTCCGACTCCGGGAAGCGGGATCACGCCGCACGCGTGCGATTCGCGTCGCTCCTCACGCGCGCGCGTCCCGACGTCGCGACGCTCATATGCGACGCGCCGGCCGACGTCGGCGCCGCGGGACAAAAGAATCTCGACGGACTGTACTACGGCGGCAGTTGTATTGACCGCGGGGCCGCGTGTCCCTCCCGCTGGGGTACCCCTCCGTCCCGCCGTGGCGCGGCGCGGAGCGGAGCGGAGCGGAAGACCGCGCGTTTCGACGAGGCGAGGAAGAGGACCCGGCGCGAGGACGTAGGCGAGCGGGTGGTGGATCGCCGATCGCCGCGCGAAGAGTCGCTTACGCGGGAGAGGCGTCCGGGTGAAAGAAAAAATCGGCGACGCCGAGAATCGGCGAGCGAGTCTGTCTTCGGCGACGCTCTCTCGGCGATGCCGACGGCCCGCGGGAACGACGACACTCACCGTTGAGTTAATCCGGGAATCGGATCCTTTCCCCCAGGATGCTCGCGAGTGGCCGCGAAGCCGAGTTTTGAGAGAGAAAGAAAGAGAAAGAGAGAGAGAGAGGGAGAGAGAGTTTCGAAGGCGACGATCGGTGGTCGCCTCTCGTCACGTGATCCGCGTTCTTTCGCGTACGTCACGCGTTCGCGTGCGATTTAAATCCCCGCTTGGCACGTCGTCGCCCCGAGGACGAGCAGGAGGATGGGCAAGACGAGAGGCGTCCACGAGACGACTCCCGAATTGAGGAATCGGATGGTGGGAATGTACGAGGCCGGTCTGGGCCTAAGAGAAATTGCCGCCGCGGTTAATTGCTCGGTAAATAAATCGCATTCCTTGTTTTCACACCTTTTTGTTGACAATTATAACAATTGCCGCGTGATCAAGCAACTCGACTACCGTGCAATTGATAAATTTCAATTTCTAACGTTTGAAATTCTAGTGTATTTTGACTCTTGCGTGCTTTGTTGAGTTTCTCTGCGACTGCCCAGCAAGGGCTCAGCAAACTCCAAGTAACATATAACTTATATACATGCAATTAAGTTAGAATTTAAATGCAATATAATTGTTGAGTAGAAAGTTCTAATTTATATGTAAGTTATGTATTACTTGAAGTTTGCTGGGAGCCCATCTACACTTGTTAATACGTGTCTTGGCCGCTTCCAGCAACGTACGGTGAAGAGATGGCTGAATAGATTCGACAAGGAGGGCACGGTGGAGACGCGGGATCGTTGCGGACGCAAAAGGGCCACCACTCGAGAGCAGGACGAAGCGATCATTCGTCTGGCCTCTGAAACGCCCATAACGGCGGCGAAGGCAGTGCTTCCTGCGCTGGGACTCACCTGCTCCGTGGATACCGTGAGAGAAAGGCTGCACAAGGCTGGAATTCACAACTGGAGCCCCTCGCGCAAATACATGCAAAGGATTCCGTTGGGGTTAATATTTATGAATGCATTTTAGACTTGGACTCTTTCAGATTATCTTGCAATCATAAAATATACAGTGGTATATGTAGAGATACATTAGAAACGTCAGGTTCAATAAATTATTTTGGTCTTTAACTTGTACTCGTTGCAAGGATTACAATGCATTTGTGTAACAAGCACAGACATGTAACTTTGCTTATTTTAATCCAAATTTGTTCGAGTAAGATCTCAGAAGATTCTTAATACAAAGGAGCAAGCGTCTTGTTTGTAAGAATAGTTTAATTTTTATCTTGTCTCTGATTATCCGATTTATTTTCCAGTGATGCGGACGGTGCGGCAATTCAGCAGGCGGTATGGCGGCCGACCGGCACCCAGTTGGGCAAGAAGAAAACTTCCAAGGACTCGAGCAGGCCTGAGAGACCTAGTGCCACGGTTAAAAAGAAGACACCTTCGAAAAAGGTCAGATCTCGAAAGGCATACTCCGGCGATGGCGCACCGTCGGAAAGTCTGAAGCAAAACCAGAACACCGAGCAGCAGCAACAGCAGCAGCAACAACAACAGCAACAGCAGCAGCAGCAGCAACAAGGATTCGTGTTTCCTCAGCAAAATCTTCCTCCACTGCCTTCCGCTCCTCAAGTCACCGAGATGCAACCCTCCACGCAGCCTGTATCCACGAGTCAGACGGAGTTCGGCAACGCGTTGAGCTTGGTGCAACAACCGCAACCCATCTATCAGCATCCGGGATTGAGCATGGTACAAAATTGGCCGTTAGATCTGGTGCAAGGCAGTCACCATTATCCACAGGTTTGTTCTTATTTTCTAAAGCATAAATGCAATACGCGTATACAAGGTATGAATCTTATATTTGTATATTGTCCGCAGGGACAACCAAATCCTATGCCTCACGAGTCGCAGACGCAACTGCAAGAACTGCACACGCAGCAGGAACAGCAGCAGCAGCAGCAGCAGCATCACGCGCAACAGGCCCAGCAGCACATGCAGGCACAAGTGCAAGCGCGATTGCAGGATCAGCCGCATCAGCAGAATACTCACAATCAGTCTCACCATCACAATCTCGATCAGCAGCGATTGTCGGTAGTAGAGCACCAGATTCAGCAGCAACATCAGCGTTTGCAGTCTGGCATACCTAGTCCCGAGCAGACGATCGTGATTGTAGGCTCGGATAGTTCGAACACTTGTAGCTCGAACGAGAATAGCCAGTCGTCCTGCGAACCCCAACAGAGTGGTAGGGAATCGTCGCGGAAAAGCCGTGAGAAATCGGAGACGGTACGGCAGAAGAGAGCGAAGAAAGGCGGCAAAGCGAAGGGAACGTTGGAGACTAGCGTGGAGCTCAGGAACCGCATGATCGGAATGTCCGAGGCCGGGCTGTCCACTCTGTCCATCGCGCTGGCGATCGATAGATCGGTATGTTGAAAGTATTGCTCTTATTCGCTAGGTTTTAAATTAAAGATCGTATATTGCCATATGTGAATAGTTGTTAAAGTTGTATTACAAACTCGAGAGAGTTAACGCAAGTGATTTACATGGACATGATTTTGAATTAATCAGGAACGTACTGTTAAAAGATGGTTAGAACGTTGGCATAAGGAAGGCAATGTGCAAACGAAGGAACGAAAGGGTCGACGTCGAATCACAACCAAGGAGCAGGACGAGGCCATCGTCGCGATGGCTACTCAGCATCCTCTCACCGCCGCTAAATATGTAGCACCTGCGCTAGGTCTTAAGTGCAGTGTGGATACAATTAGAGAGAGGCTACACAAGGCTGGGATACACAGTTGGAAGTTGGGCAAAAAGCAAGGGTTAGATGAACTATATATTTTTAATTTTCCTTTTCAAATATTCTTGAGAAACTCCTAAAATTTTTTCTAAGACATAAATTTATTTAAAAATCTGTTGCCATCTGTTTAAGGAGGTTCTACAGATAATGGATGTATCTAAAAATTGGAAAAAACTTTATGGACGTATAAATTGAGATGCGAGAAAAGTGCTCGAAAAATTTTAGCATCGGTTACCGTGTAAAAATTTGCAAAAATGAATTTTGAAATCACAGTTTTTAACATAAGCTACATATGGCAGAGGGGCTCTTGGAGACAGGAAACGAGATATTAATTATATAAAGGCGACCTACCAGAGATTCAAAAAACAGAGTTCTTATAGATCTTAATCTAACCTTTTCAGAAATATCGAGAAAAACAAGGGTTATCGCGTAAAATTTTGTGATATTGGCTATTGAAACAGGCCATATCACAGTTCACGTAGCGTGCTTCGAATAACAAGAGAGATTTGGCAATGTCGCAGCGACTGCACCCGCGCGAAAAGTGTACAGCCAGTACAGCACCACAGTATGACAGCACCTCAAACTTAAGCACCTAACGTTTATGAGCGCTTACGGAGAAGTACTCGCTCTAGAATTATGTGAAATTGTGAAATAACCACGGTCATATGAGCAGAACTGTCAAGTTCGCGACGTTACCACATTTTCTTCCATTATAAGCCGCCAGAGTCAAAGGAGCACTTACATGATATTTTTAATTATTCCTCGCTTCGACTAATATGGGTATGATATAAGCTCTAACGTCATCAAAATTCACGAAAATATTTTATGAATACTTAGAATCGATGAATTTGAAGATTTTCTCTTCATTTCTCAACTGACTAGAGAGTACCTGTAGAACCTCCTTAAAAATAAAATTACTTTCTAATTGTAGAACATCTTTTGTAACATAGAAAACGAAACTTGTAATTAACGTGACATATATATTTTTTAGCGAAGGCAATGCAGTGCACACAGTCCACTTGTGGCAGCCGAGCGGCAATCGCCCCAACAAGCCGAAAATGCCGATCGAAAAGAAGAAGAAAAGTAGTGATAAGAAACGTAGTCAGATAATGAACAACAGTCAGAAACGCGTCGCGCGGAAAAAAAAGAGCAACGAACCGCCGCCACCACCAAAAACGACTCCGCCTCCGGCAAACATAATACCGCAACAGTCTGCATTACCGTTCCATAATCCCGAGAACAGTGAGTATCATAATATATATTTCTTCATATATGTAAATTTATTCGGAAAGAAAATTTAATTACTTTTAAAACCACTTTTTAGTGGCAAATTACGTTCCAGGTCCTAACATAATGGTGCACATTCCCGCGCCGCCTTCTACCCTACCGCAATCACAACTACCTCCGCCACCACTGGCACCGCAACCTATGCAACCGATGGGCCCGATAATGCAACAGAGACCGGACTGCAGATTGGCACCGATAGTTCCGCCCGTATCGAGCTCGAGTAATTCCGGCGTCGCCTATCCGTCGTGCATGGTCGGCGGCAGTAGTCACGCGAGTCACATGGAGCAAACGGACCCTCTAAATTACGAGCCGTACATTTGGAGTTTTTAAATACACCAGTATATAATTTGAACCGCGTAAGTAGGACTGAAAATAGAAAGGTTCAAGTTACGTTTGAACTTTGCCATTTGTTAGAGCTCCGTAAAATTAGGTTTGTACGAAAGACTCTGCAATTGTGAAAGCTTTTGAGAGTCGATGATGCAAAGATTCTGTCAATACGATTAAGATAAGTATTTTAACGGTTGCGACTTTTTGTGTACGATTTAACTTAACATAAATTGCAATATTAGACGATACGTCTGCACATGTGCGTGCATGACTGCATGTGCAAGAAGAAAGCTCGGTGATTTTATTGTTATATATCTGAGAAACGTTATTAACTTTATTATTATTAACTTTAAAGAGAGACTTTTACGGTGACATACAGCGTTTAGACCAATTTAAATCAACATGAAAACTATAGTATGTAAATATGAAATCGTATAGAGTAGAGCAAAGATGTGCGTTACGTTTATTTTGCTATATATTGTCTCTTTAAATAATGTGCAGTAATTAGAAATTATTGTATATTAAAAATTGACTTTTATACAACACGATCAAACTTCATTAAATTAAGGTTTAGCATTTATGTTGTAAATATTTTTAATGGCTGAAAGAAAAGATCTGAATATCAAATGATTTCGGTAAAAGGCAAATATCTGCTGATTCGGCATATAAACTACTTATTAATTAGCTGTGTAGCATAGAAAATCCAAGAAACTTCTTAACGAATCCAGTGATAGATCTATTTTCGATATATAACTCCCCTATTCGATTATTTCTTTGTAAGAGTTTTATATATATACATCCATAGATGATTTTAGATAGTGTATATTCTATATATTTAATTAATACGTATGAATCTGCTTTAAAACTACAGTACAAATTGGATTGTTCCAATTAGAAAAGTGTGTAGCGAATCAATTTCAAACAGGCTGCCAAGATACATCCGATGTGTAAACTATCTTTTTTTCTATCATATTTATACGTGCACACAAGTTCTTTTAAAGTTTAACGTAGTCGTTACAGTATCACAAGACTATGTCACTGTTTCATATATAATGTTTAATGTTGCCGTTACATTATCACAAGATTATGTCACTGTTTCATGTATACCAATTTTTTAAATGCAGCATCCGACTAAAGATCAGTGTCCATATTACACAATTTTAGATATTAGAGTAAATAGATTTTACATATTACAAAATTTCCTGTTCTAAAAGTTATTTTTTTTTTTTTAACAAAGCAGTATTCATATAGTTCGTCCGCATACAATTACCGGTGGTACAAATGCAAAGTAGTGCACTAGTAAAAATGTGAGAGATATTGTAGGTAAATTTCGTCTAATATTTCAAATGCCCATTCATTCATGCATTAATATTGAATGGTATAAAAGTATTATGTACGTCATATCATTATGAGTGAGAATGTGTCTCGTTGTATTTTGCAATACGTGACATTGTACGTCAGCGATATATCGTATCACGTATTGTATATATCACACGATTAATAGAAATATTTTCAACTACATCCATTGAGATCTCCGCCTCGTTTTGTATTTGTTTTATAAGGGAAAATAAAAATGATTACTAGACTCATTTTCTCCATGTTGCACAGGTTTGTCTTTTATTTAAGAATAATAATAATAATGTATCTTTATATTATAGAAAGAGGACACCGGTCGACATGACATCACATGTAGCTCTACTTCAAACTTACAACTACAATTTCACTATTTATCACGTGAGCTCCCAGATTTGCGCGACATTTTTTACGACCGCGTCGGGATTACTCTTGTGAAACATAAAGTACCCCTGAATCTGCGCCGGACTGACGTTCTTGTTGAAGGACATAACGCTCTCCGCAAATTCCTTTGCAAGTGTATCAGAATCCTTCTCCGGTTCCTTAACAGAATCCTTCTCCGGTTTCTTATCAGAATCCTTCTCCGATTCCTTGTCAGAATCCTTCTTCGGTTTCTTGTAAAATCTTAGAAACATTTGTTCGACCTGACTTGCGCTGCACCATCCTGAGAGAATAGCAAAATAATTATTTAGGTTCTTCAATTATTATTTTTCTTATTCTTTTCCACACGTACCAATGTATTCTTTTACATCGACTCTGCCGGGCCTAACCAGCGCAGGGTCTAATCTGCCTAAATAATTCGTTGTCATAAATAATATTCTAGCTTCTGTAGAAGCCACGCCATCCAGGCAGTTCAATAAACCGCTAAGCGTCACTCTGTTGAGACCATCGTACGCTGCTTTGACTGAAAGTAAGGTATATCAAAATAATTGACAAATAATTTATCGTTCTATTATTTCATATCTCATTTTATGCCTCAGGTATTTACGTTCTTTAGAATCTTCTCTGCTAGTAAAAGCAGCGTCGATATCTTCAAGCAGGATGATAGTCTGCTGCGGTGCTACTGCTAACAGGTGATTCAGTCTGTCGTCCGTCAGGCCTCTCTCGGATAAATTCAAAACGCAAATACTGCGTTCCAATTCCCCGGCCAACGCGGTAATGTACGAAGACTTGCCGCATCCTGGAGGCCCGTGTAACAAGTAGCCTCGGCGATACGGTATCCCTAGAAAGATTGTAGATTCTGACTCTCCGAAAAATACATATGTGCAGCATCGGTTTCTCATTCCGCTGGCAAGTAACATCAGCGATTTGTATCAGGGCAGAAAATGAGAATCTTGTGTCCTCCCTCCACCCTATTTCAAGTTCCACCAATGTAGATTAACTCTAATCTCGGTTTAGCTTACTTTTTATCTCTTTCTAGTTCTAAGAATTAGGAAAAGATAAGGAGTAAGCTAAACCGAGATTAAAATTAATCTGCATTGATAGAAATGGACATTAAATCAGCTCGATACCTCTTTCGCTGTACCACGATGGATTCTCGATGAATTCCCGACAATCGTTTACTATCCTCTCGGAGATACCGTTGTCCAGCACCACCGATTCCAGTGGTCTCCTGTTCCTAGGGTGCCCAAATTGTCGCCATTCACTCCCCATGGCAACGTACATTATAGTCTTTCCCTCGTGTTTCTCCAAAGCCATTTGTCTGGCTATACGAATTAAGAATTGCCTCTGATTTCCCAATTGTTAAGTAACGTGTCTGTAAATATTTGTAAGAACTCAACCTTTTTCGAGAATATTGATGTATATGCTTTTGTCTTTGCCGAACGCCGTTAACTGTACGGTCTCCCACGGTACGCCCATGTGTAGGTCTAAAGTCTGTTGCTCTCTAGTTCTTTCTACTTTTATCCAGTTGCCATTATACCTGTTGAAATTAGGAGAGATATTGGAGGAAGTCGATCGGGATTAACCTTAGTTTTAGTTCAATAAAGTAAATTGTATAAGCGGTTTGAAAAATCCGGCGATATCCTGACCTGAAAAAGTGAGTTCCTATACTAGGAATAAAGTCGTATTTGGTCTTTATGTGGCCGGTTTCCCTCTGTTCTTCGAAGCTGGTCTCCACAGAGAGATGCTGTGTCTTCTTTGCGCCTTTTTCCGTGATCCATTGCAGGAGCCACTGATAACTCTTGTCGCGGCACGGCACTTCCAGAGTGATCATATAATGTCGCCTAATAAAAAAACAAATGTTAAATCAAAGAAACGAGAGTAAAGTTTGTTATATAAAGCGGTGGGGTATGATTCGTTTGGCGTCATACCTGAATAACACAGCTCCAAACTGAGCGCCTTTCCTCAACAAGGCAGCTCCGGCTCCAAGCCCAAATAGACCAAAGCCAGCGCCGAAATAAGGATTATCGGACAGAGTTTGTACGTATTCCAAAAATGTCATGATGCAAATTGATGCTGCTGTACAATTTGCACAACCAGTAACATAAAAACTTTTTACATATTATAGATGAATTAATAGTAACAATTAACAATCTCTCTTTCTGTTGCAAACTTATTCATTGTCATTATTGAATCCTCCAATTATAGTGATTGTTGTAGAATTATGTAAACAGGTATAAAGTGACTTGAAGTATACAGCAGAGGTTATGCTATCAGCATCCATCAGTGATGCAAGAACACCAAATGATTGAGGAAACGTGGGTAATTATACAGTTTAGAGACCTCACCTCAAATATCAATGAAATTATGCTCAATCGACGCGTTTTTACATGAAACGAAAGAATCTGGCAGAAAAAAGTGTCGCTCTGCCCCGCGACGTTGAGGTTGTAAACTCCGGTTGGAGTTATAGACGCCTTCAGCCCCGCCTTTGGACTATATAGCGTTCCTCGCGACGTTGACAGGAATCAGAGGTTATGGAGCTTTTCATATGATCCCCGCGTTCGAACACGTGCTGCAAAACACCACAAAACATTGGCCGCGTTCAGCAGACACAACTGTTCAGTTCGTCTTATCAACACTCTACGTTGATTGGTTGGTTCTAAAAGTAAGAGCCAATCATGTTCGACTGCTACTGAGCGGCTTGGTCTGCTGAACGTGCCCATTGCCAAGAAAAACATTCCGGCGCCGATAATTGCAGAGCTCTGCGGCGATGATGCCGCGATGACGCGGCATGCGTTTACACGTGCGTAATTTACATTTTTTGAACTAACTTATACATAGAATTAAAAAAAATATTACGCCAAAAGTGCTCAATGTATATATTACGAATATTTCCAATAAAATATTGAGCGATTTTAAAAGAAAAAAAAATATTGCACTATGATAATGTTTATGAGATTTAAATCGAGAAATTTTATAAAACGGAAGCAATAATTGAATTGTAGCTAGAAAGATTCGAGATAATTTACAAATCGATGAGCTTTAATTGCAACGGCCTCATCCGTGTGTTTACAATGTCTCTAATAAAATTTTGTGAAAAAAAATTTTTTAATGCTTTCCAATGTCGAGTCGAATTCGATACGATGCATTATAATAATCTATCGCGCAATTCTTCAAGCATTTGTATCTATATACGCGATTATGCTCGACAAATATACCTTTGAGATCCCCAAGTAAAGATTCCTGAGTTCCTCCAGGGGATAAAAATTCTTTAATCCATTGTTACACCACATAAGAGAGTTGAAATGCTTGATCTTTAAACATTATTAATTTGTTAAATATTATTTAAATATATAATGTTATGTTTAAATGTATTCAAAATGATATGGTAATAAGTGTACAAGGCATAAGCATTTAAAAGAAATTAAATTACAGGAAGTTAATTTAAATAATCGTAATTTTTTTCATATTATGAATGTTTATTTCTCAAAATTAAGTAAGTTTTATTCAATCGCTAATACAATACGCTAGATAATTTTTTACTTTTTTATTTATTTTATTATTGCAATAAGTATTTAATAAAAGAAATTAATAATCATTGATATGTATATAATCTTAATGTGAGATCTCAATCTCGTCAAAATGATTAAAAATTACAATCGAGTACAAAGCACAAAATGTTATAATTACACATTTTATTTATATCATAGTAAACGTATTTTATATGTATTTTATATGTATTATTATATATAATTTTTTCATATACAAAGTGTCTGCCCAGGAAAGTTTTTCATGTATAATTATATATTATTTTTTCATATATAAAGTGTCTGCCCAGGAAAGTATATTTCATGTATAATTATATCCATATTGGAGATATATGTTTTCTTTCTCTTATATATTCTCTATACATAAGAAAAATTGAAAAATAATTTTAAAAATAACGCATTCTTTCTACAAAAAGTAAAAATACGATTAGATACAATACAATAGCCTCAATATAATAATCGCATATAATCATATTTTATATACGATTGTTATGTACATTTATATATGATAAAATGGGCAATTTTTCTTACTTACACAAACTTCACCCTTGTAAAACAAAAACAATGCAAAAATTATTCTTTTAATTAGGTTTCCATTTTTCTTACATATACGAGCAGAGATTATACAAGAGAAAGAAAACATATATGGACGTATTAGCGGACCGCTTGTAACGCTGGACTGTTACCTATATTAATTAATTTCTCATTAATTATTGCGAAAATCACAGAACTAGAGGTAAAGGACTTTCCTATTGAGTTCAACCCGTTCTACCTGCCCACGAGAGATGTTATACCTATGTTACGTGGTATATAACACACTTAAACACTTTGTGTATATATTTATACTATGTCATACGCATATATGTATATACTATTTATTCATACACATCCGTGATAAATATAAAATATTTGAAAAAAAATAAAAACATTACTAGCAGTGGTAATTTTTATGACATTCTGACGGGAGAGGGGAAGTATTCCGCAAAACGATTAAATTATGGAAAGATTGTAAATAATCTACAAATCGATGAGTTTGAATCGCAACGGTGATGTGTTCTGAAATTTCCGAATCGAGTGGAATCACGGGCCATTGTAAATTTACTGCATTCGAGCGGTCCATGATGCCACTCAATCCAGAAATTTCATACGACCTATATATAAAACACACTTTTATATATCACGTTCTTTTGCAATTTACAACGTGACAAAAATGTTACGTCCAACCCCGGGATTAGGATATGAAA
>NW_020220786.1:0-12274 GCF_003070985.1 Temnothorax curvispinosus | reverse complement strand
TAAATATATGATGCGCTTGTCTGTAATGTTACGAAACATGTCTATCAGAAAGTAAATAAAAGAACAAATGTAACGAATAACGAAATAAATTTCGTTAGTCAATACTTTTCTAACGAGTAACAAAATCAATTTTGTTACGCGTTACAAATGTATTGAGTACTTAAATTGTTCTCGTTACTTGTTAGAAAAGTATTGACTAACAAAATTTATTTCGTTACTTATTAGAAAAGTATTGATTAACAAAAAAAATTTCGTTACTCGTTACATTTGTAACAAGTAACGAAATAAATTTTGTTACGCGTTACAAGTTTATCGAGTAACAATGGCATCTCGCTACATGTGTAACGAAGTAACGATAGAAATTTACTTACTCGATACATTTGTAACTAGTAACAAGTAACGATCGATACAGATTTTGGACATCTCTGGTTCTTAACTACTGGTGCTGGCGAGGTCAGAAAGTACAACAAGGTGAAGCGTGCGAGGGAGGAAGAGGAGCGTAGACTTCAAGACCTCAAGAATCCGTCTGTGGAGGCTAACCTCTCGAGGAATAAAAAGGCGATGGAAAAGGCTATGTTGGAGGAACTCAACAATGCTCCGACAAATGACCTCTCAACTAGAATAATGGAATCGATCCGCACGGTCGACAAGATCTGCCAATCGGCAGGAAATCTCAGGGGCACGGATCAGGGCCAACTGAAGGACGCGGCGGCAACGATCGCGGCTGCAACGACTCACTTGGTCGGACGGATGAGCAACGACCAGTCTCGACTGAGCCGTGACGCAGAAGTGGAAGAACTCCGTAATGAGGTAAAACTACTCAGAGAGGATAACGAGAGGCTAAAGCCCTTGTACAGAAACTCATCTCGGGGAAAAAGGGTCTCGAACTGGGCTCGGTGACGATGAACGTAGACGTGAACGACACATCCAATGCCCCCTTCCAACCTCGCCAGTATTGAGGAACAGGGGGAGGGAGAAAAGTTCACGAACGCTCCCTTTGGACTCCTCCTCAGACGAGGAACAGGAAGCTGAGAAGAGGAAAAAGGAAGCGGCCGAAGCAAAGCGCCTCACTATGGTTTATTTCGATGGATTTCTTGACCAAAAGTCTCAAAAATAAAGGTTTAAAATTGACCAATCTAGTAATTTTATATGGTTGTAGACACATTGAATAGACTAGGTTTCAATTTTGAGGCAATAATATTATTTGAAAATAATTTTTTTCTCACTTTAAATTAGAGATTTGTTTCCCTTTTTGTACAAAATGTGTCAAAATCACAATATCTTTAAATATATTGTATACTATCACTGCTTTCTACCCTGTATAAATAATCGTGCATACTTTCAAGAGGACGCCTGAAGATGTTCTAACATAAATTGTAACACTTTTTTTTACTTCCAAAAATGTAGTTAATTATACAATAATTTAAAAAAAAATCAGTTTTTTCACACTTGTTAAGTTTTAATGGACTGTATCTCGCAAAGTTCAAGCTGGTTCAACATAAACTTTTTTTTATTAAAAAACAGACATTTTTTTAGAAAAATTATGATTAATTGCAGCTGCAGTAACCTGCAGCACTCTGAGTTACGAACGTTTAATTACGAGACCACTTGGAATTTTGATTTATTTTGTCGGCTGTTTGATCAAAGTTCTCTTAATTTTTTGAAACATTGAAAGTTATTGTTATTAGGGTTTTTGAGGTCGCTGATCACGAATCTGATGTTAGATTTGAAAAATTAAAAATGGCGGATCCAATATGGTGCTCATTTATACAAGATATTTAAATTAGCTCAATAAACATTTCTGGAGTCACAAAGTTATATTTAAAAATTACCTATCGTTGCTATTTATTCTTTATTTCAGTCTTCCAAATCAATGTGTTCATTTACATTATCCAAATTATTGTAAATAGTATGAAGTTCAGGGCTGTCTAAATCAATGTCTCCTTCGTCAATTTCCTCATCAGTATCAATATTATTTTTGGAGTTATTTGAACATATAATTAGTTCAAGAACTTCAGCAGGAAGTGTTTTACGTATTCTCTTTTCCATTCTTTTTTTCAGACTAATAGTGGAGATGAGAATATCTGAAGTTTCAAATGCCCTGTTTATTACATCTGTCATGGTGTGAACTCTGTTGGTTTTCCGTGCATGATATAGTCTATCGTTTTTATATAATTTGTTTCGACTTTCTGCTGCATCCTCTCCAAGAACCCCAATAGGAAGCACAGAATTTATAATGATTTCAGCGCCATGAGCAAGAACCTTATGTACAATTGGGGGCATTTTGAACCAGCTGTAATGTTTATTATAAATTTTAGCGGTAGTTAAACAAAGGCTTCTAAATTTATCTGGATCAATCGGTAACTGACAATTTACCGCAATTAGAATTATTCTGAAATTTTTTACCAAACTCACATCAAGATCTAAAATTTCTGCTAGTAATTCCGGCTTTTCAAAAGCTCTTCTGCACACATTTCCCGTAGTATTTGTTCCAGCACCACCGGGTCTTGGTTGATCTACTGACATACAAAATTTGTTTTTAAATCTGTCTTGAACTAAAACTTTCCTTTTTTTTTAAATTTCCTTTTGCTCAGTTCCATACACTTTCCAAACTTTTAGATCATGACGATAGGAAATATGAAGTAAGCATTCAAAAAATCTAATCCACATATGTAGTGGAGATATACCAAATTGTAAAGTGCCTGGTTTTGGTTCAAACACCTTACCTCCAAAGTTATTGTTCATTTGGTTAGGCTTAGCAAAACATATGGGACAGTTTACAACGCCTGAACATCCAGTCAAGACATTCATAACTTTTCCGTCGATTAAAGTACAAACCATGGAGTATGTCACTGTAATTGTTTTTCCATTGGATAATGTACATGTAAAAGGTGCCAACTCGTCTATCTCTTTTTTTATTTCATCATAAATATTTCGTATTTCTAATGTAGTCTCTTTTTTATATTGAAACATAATTGGTGAACAAAATCTTACTGATTGAGGTGTTCTGTTACACCAATAGATTGAGCCATGATTAGCAGTTAAACGTAATGGGATTGTTGTAGTGGCTATTAGACTATTGTCTGAACTTCCTACCGAGACTCCTGAATTATTAAATGCTTGATTATATGTAGAGTGACCTGTAGAACCGTCAAATCCCCAAGATGAAATGAGTGTTGCTTGTGTAAACTGCAATGATTTTTCTTGCAAATCCGCTTCAATCACTTCTACCTGCATTTCAATAAGCTTATTAACTTTGTGATTCAGTAAATTTTGAAGTGGTACTTTAGCGGAAATATCGCTTACGAGTCCACTAGGATAACATTTCTCTTTTGCAGCTACAACTACATCATACCTAGGCCAAATATCTGCTTTTTTACGTTTACATTCTAACCGCATATTTATATATTGTTGCTTTGATAAATTGTTATCGAGTATATAAGCAAGAGCTTCTTCTGGTGTTTCTTTTTCTATTATATTATGATTCAAACTGCCACGAATTGACATAATATTTATGGGATTTCTCAGAAGCTCACCTACAATTTTAGCCAAATCATGTTGCTTATGTTTTCTTGCTGAAAACTCAGTGGCCATCAGAAATTTCTCTGTACAGTTTTGATTTTCAGCACAGAGCCGAGCAACATCTCTTTGTTTAGATATTGTGGACTTTTCTTGAAACAATTTTTCAGGACGGCCACCTTTAGATGGTGCAGCTATTGCCTCAATTCGTTTTGTTTTTAAAGTTTTAAAAATTTTTTGAGGATATACAAAATTACTATTTAGCCATTCTTTGTTTTGCTTCTGAAATGTAATTAGTGATCGGTATGCCTTAGCCCAATAATTTTTAAACCTTTTGTGCAAATTTTTCACTGCTTCCTTTAGAATAAGTTGTTGCTCATGGTTCATTTCTCCCGAAAATTGCTCCAAAAGATATTTATAGCAATCATCAATTCCTACATTATTTTTATAAAAATAATTTTCAACTAAGAATCCTTTAGTTATAGTCGATATATTCCGTTTTCGCCCAAATGAGACTTCAGGTAACACAACAATACTGCCCGGCGGATCCGACACGGAATTTTTCATCATGTCCATTCCTGTGGGGAATTCAGTATTGGAGTGATTTTCATTCTCAGAAGGGATAGTGTCACCGTCAAGAGAACACATACTTGAGCCTACTGGCAATCCATCAGCTCTCTAATTTTTCCACAAATTTGAAATAAATGTGCGCCATATTAGATCCGCCATTTTGAATTCTTCAAATCCGACATCAGATTTGTGATCAGCGACTCCAAAAACCCTAATAACGATAACTTGCATTAATTTTTCCACAAATTTGGAATAAATGTGCGCCATATTGAATCCGCCATCTTGAATTCTTCAAATCCGACATCAGATTCGTGATCAGCGACCCCAAAAACCTTAATAACGGTGACTTGCATTAATTTTTCCACAAATTTGGAATAAATGTGCGCCATATTGGATCCGCCATTTTGAATTCTTCAAATCCGACATCAGATTCGTGATCAGCGGCCCCAAAAACCTTAATAACGGTGACTTGCATTAATTTTTCCACAATACTTGCACAAATTTTGAGTTTTGATCAGGAAATCCATCAAAATAAACCATAGTGCGCCTGGAAATGCTAAGGGAGGTTGCAGCCGCCCGATGACCGCAACCCACGCGACGCAGCCAGGGGCATCACCGTCTCACCGAGGACGGGGGGCAGCGTTGACCGATGCCTATTACATCGGGAAAGGAGTGTGGGCAACCAAGCCGGTGCCGGCTAAGCAGCCCATGATCCAGCTGCAGCGTCAGCGATCGGGAACGACGGACCGACGTTCACGGAGTGAACAGCAACGAGCGGCCAAGGGACAGCACACCAGACGCGGAGGACGTCGGAGGCTGAGACAACGGCCGCCGCAACGTCAAACGATTGAGCGCAAACCGCTTAGCGGTTCAGTGTGGAGAACGAGGACTCCACACTTACAAACAAATGTATATAGATCATATAGTATGTAGGTTATATATATATAGATACGAATAAAGAATGACTTCGTCATTATAAACAGACGCGAGCGTATTCCATTTAGTTATAAGCGAATCAAGATAAGAATAAGCGTAAAACCCCGATAAAGATAATTTCTGTTGGCTACAGCCGTGTAAGGGAAAGGGGTCAAGAGGCGATTCAGTTAGTTTATTTTTTGTGTTACGATTATTTACCGCGTATGCGGATGCAATAGCATGAGGACGCATCGCGCAACAGCAAACAAAGGTTGAGTTTGCTGTTCGGTAATAGGAACTTATTCCGTGGGGATAAGGGCGCGAGCGCGAGGTTACGGTAACGAGGTAACGCGAACGAACCAGAAAAGTTAACGGGCAGAGTAATCGGCTAATAGACCGTGGAGACGCCGCGCAATCGATCCATCGGATACCGATAGGATATAAGCGGAGGAACCCGAGATAGCCAACCGACAACGGAATCGGCTCAGCAACTTAGAAGCGCGATACGTAGACGCCGCGTACTCCACTCAGCGGGTTATGATGAGTTACGAGTGCGGTAGAGCGAACTAGCCAACCGACAACGGAATCGGCTCAGCAACTTAGGAGTGCGATACGTAGACGCCGCGTACTCCACTCAGCGGGTTATGATGAGTGCCGAGCGCGGTAGTGCGAACTAGCGAACCGACAACGGGATCGGGTCAGCAACTTAGGAGCGTGATGCAGAGACGCCGCGTACTCCACTCAGCGAGTTGCGATGAGTTCCGAGCGCGGTAGAGCGAACTAGCCAACCGACAACGGAATCGGCTCAGCGACATAGGAGCGCGATACATAGATCCCGCGTACTCTACTCAGCGGGTTATGATGAGTCCCGAGCGCGGTAGAGCGAAATCGCCAAACGACAGCGAAATCGGCTCACCGATGTAGGAGCGTGATGCGTAGATCCAGCGTAATGCATCCAGCGAGTTTCGATGCAATCCGAGCGCAGCCAAGCGAAATAGCCGACTGTAGGCGGAGTCGGATTACCGACCTAGGTACGCGATACGGAAGTGCCGTAACGCATCCAGCGAGTTACGATGTGACCCGAGCGCGGCAAAGCGAAATAGCCGACCGTAGGCAGAGTCGGATTATCGACGTAGGAGCGCGAGGCGGAATTGCCGGGTAATGTATCCAGCGAGTTTCGATGCAATCCGAGAGCGGTAAGGCGAAATAACCGACCGTAGGCGGAATCGGCTTGCCGACGTAGGAGGGCGATCCGGAGGCGCCGCGTAGTTGAGCCATCAATTACCGATGGATTCCGAGCGCAGCGAAACGGAAAAGGCAACGCGAAGCGGAGGCGAAGCATAATCGCAGGGACAAACCCGCGATAAGATTTAGCATAGATAATCATAGCGCTTGGCGAACAGAAACATGTAGAATCTTCTAGATAATTCCAAGGCTCGAATCTTTAATAGAATCAAACGCGAGCGTAAACATGTTTGTGCGAAATGTGAAAGCGAGCGGAATGCGGAAGTGTTTGCGCTACTGCGAAGCGAGGCGTACAGATGTTGGCCAGATGTGCGACTGGGAACAAAAGGAATACGCGAACACGAGCGAAAGAAAAGTGAAAGTGTTGACACGCGACTACAGGTGTGCGACATATGCGAGGCCACGAACAATGAGGCCATTCACGATGCTATTGACACAGCTGCCGTTCGAAGGCACAGGTGTTCGGCGGTAGCGACAAGTGGGGCTATCCCCACTCGATCGAGGTAGGGCAGCCGAGCCCAGGAATCGAGGATTCGTCTCTCGGCTCTCGATGCGAACGGTCTCGCATCGAGAAACTCGTCTCTCCCAATAGATTCAAACTAAGCGTAGAGTGTTGGCTTCCTGTAGTCAGGAGCATCGGCGTAAGATAGAACTTAGCCTATAAACGCGTACGCGAACGGCGAGCAAGAGCGAGAACGATCCCGCTCAACGGTGCGTGATTCCGCGAGTCCATGTAACGTAACTATAAAACAAAAGAGAAATAAATTAGATTCTACCTCTTGTTACGAAAACATACGTGTGACGATTATTCAATGAAAACAACCTGCAAAGACTTACCTATCCCATTCGTAATCTCGCCTGTCGGCCGCCCGAAATCCTCCATCGACGAACGCACAGAGGCTGAGGCCCAGCCAAGCGGCTGTCCAGCAGAAGCAAAGGAAGTCCCTTGAGCGGAGAGGTCCAACAGGTCCAGCGGGTCGATCCGGAGGCAGATGGGAGCTGAAACAGAGTCGTAGAGAGGGGAATTAGCAAAGTCAGCGAAAGGTTGGTCATTCAAAGTATCTTTCTCGATAGGCCGAGGTTAAAATCGAGTGGCGACCGTGATAATCAATGATCTCAAGGGCGTGTGGTTAATGTCAATCCTCCGTCCGGCTACAAGGTGCACTCTCGGGGGGCACCTGCCGTCCTAAGACCGGCCGTTGACGGGGTAAGAACGGTGATCGAAGAAACCATCCCAGCCGTCCAATCGGAAGAAATGGAGGTGGAAAATTCGACGCAGTCAACAGTAAAGGAAGTACATCCCTTCGAAAATAGGCTAAATCAAATAGAGGAGATGATCGCCAAGCTGGCGAGTTGCGTCACCAAAACGGACAGCAAAGAGACGACGACCCAGTCAGTAGCCAAGGCGGACAAGAAAGGTCAGCAGGTCGTGGCGAAGGATGCCCCCTCTACCAAGAGGGCCCCCGTCGCCAAGAGCGACAAGAAAGTAGGCGGAGGAAAAGCAACCAAACCTGCACCCTCATACGCGGGGGCTGTTTGGCGAAAGAACCGGGAGCAGGAGGCAAACAGACCTCTAATGCCAAGGGAAGTGCTAAAGCTCCGAAAGAACCGACACCCCCAGAGCCACCAAAGGACAATTGGACCAAGGTGGGTAAAAGGGGGAAAGCGGTAAAGAGCGCGGCGGTTAGGACTGAGGGAAGCGGTGGAGCTCCCAGAAACGTCAAGGGAAGCAACCCTGCTCCCAAACCCGCGCCGAAGGCAACACCGGACAGACAGGCCAACCAGAACAATGCCAAGGCTGGTAAGATCAGGCTACCGCGTAGCGCGGCCGTAACTATCACGAGTGCCGGAGGTAATTACGAGGAGATTCTCAAAGAGGCGAGGAATAAAATCAAACTCGCTGACCTCGGAATTACGGCGGGTTTGAAGCCGAAGAGGGCCTAAACCGGAGGTCTGATTATTGAGATCCCCGGGGCGGGCAACTCGGACAAAGCGGACATCCTGGCCGAGCGTCTAATCGAGGTGTTCGCGGACAGACCAGATATCAAGGTCGCCAGGCCGACGAAGACCGCCGAGATTAGAGTCATGGACTTGGACGATTCGGTCTCGGCGGAGGAGTTAGCGGTGGCCATTGCGGAACTGGGTGGTTGCCCGCTGATGCAGGTTCAAGCGGGCCAACTGAGTAAGGGCCCGAACGGCCTATTTACGGCGTGGGTAAAATGTTCGTTTCGGGCGATACGGGCCATCGGGAGAAACAGGCAACAAGCTGCAGATCGGGTGGTTCGTCGCCCGGGTGCAGGAGCTCCCTACAAGACCCCTCCAGTGCTTCAAATGCCTGGAAAGGGGCCACGTCAGGGCCCAGTGCCCCAGCGAAACCGATCGCAGTGACAGGTGCTACCGGTGCGGGGGCACCGAGCACCGAGCGAAGGACTGTCGCGAATCGCCTAACTGCCCTGTCTGTGCAGACTTGAGGAGACGAGCGAATCACCGGGCCGGGGGCAAAGCTTGCACCTCGGCCAGGAAAAAGACGAAGCCCAAAGCCTTGTCGTCCGCGCCAGTCACTTGGCGACCCCCAGCCCGAAAGGGGAAGAAGGGTGAAGAACAAATGGACGTGGACGAGGAATCTGAGGCTACACACAGGCCGGGGCCAAGGGTCATCGGCAACGAGGTGGTGAATTGGGAAATCCCCGGCAAACAGGCCGTCAAGAGGACGGCCGAGGAAGCCGCGGGTAGTGACAATTTGGTCAAAGAAGGGCAGAAATCGAGACCAAAGGCCCAACGGAAGAAAAAGAACAGGGAGCAGAACGCTGAGAGAAATGTGCCGCAACCCGACACTCCCGTGTTTACCCCCATGCCCGAACAAATCGGGCAAGCTGGGGAAGAGAGGAAGGAGATAGTAAAGGCGTCCGTGCGGGAGACCCCACCGCCGGTGCCAATTCTCGCAATAACGCAAAGGGAGAAGTCGCGATTGGCGACCACGGCCGACAACAACGAGGCCGAGAGTAAGAATGGAGTGGAGGAACTCTGGGAAGTGGATACCTTCTAATGCCTCCACACCGAATACTCCAGGCAAATCTGAATCGCAGCCCTGTTTCGCAGGACGTGTTCCTACACACCATGGCGGAGCGGGGCTGCGGCCTGGGAATAACCGCCGAGCCGCATAGGATTCCACCTAACCACTCGCTGTGGGCGGGCAGTAGGTCTGGCGGCAATCACGTGGAGACAGACGAGCGAACCCGTTCCCTGCTCGAAGTTCGAGGCGGGGGACGGGTTCGTCGTCGTTAAATGGGGCCGTGTATACGTGGCGAGCGTCCATGTCTCGCCCAACGTGGACACGGCCACATACGAGGAGGTCTTGGCAGACCTTAAGGCCTGTATCTCCAGGATCCCACTTGCCCAGCGACAAATGGTCGTGGCCGGGGATTTCAATGCGAAGTCCGCATTGTGGGGTTCCCCGGCCACCGACCGACGGGGCAGAATCCTGGAAACTTGGGCGGCGGGCCTGGACTTGGTTATAGTAAACTCCGGGCGCGTGCAGACCTGCGTGAGGCGGCAGGAGGGACCTATCATTGACCTTACTTGGGCCAGCCCCTCTGTCGTCCGCAGGATCAGGGACTGGAGGGTGGACGAGGGGACAGAGTCGCTATCCGACCATTTGTTCATAGAAATGTCTCTCTCGGTCATCCCGCCCGAGGTACGGGCCCGCCGCAGGGAAGCGGAATTACGTTTCCCCAGGTGGGCGCTGAGGAACCTCGACGCCGATCTGCTCAGGGCGGCCATGAACGTGTCGCTATGGGCGGACGACCCGTTGGCCAATTCGAACGACGTCGACGAAGCCACCGGTTGGATCGGGGAACTAATGACGGCGGCGTGTGACGCTGCCATGCCCTGATCCAAGCCGATGTTGAGGAGGGCGGCCTACTGGTGGACGGAGGAGATTGCCGGTCTACGGCGCTCCTCCGTCCAGGCTAGACGCCGCTGGTTAAGGGCGAGGCGAAGCCAGGACTAACGACGAATGGACGAGACGGGAATAGAGTACCGCTCCGCCAAGCGGCTCTATTCCTGGGCCATCAAACAGGCCAAGGATAAGTCCTGGCAAGAGCTCCTGACGCCCTGGATGAAGATCCGTGAAGGCGCCCATATCGCATGGTCCTCGACAAGCTTCGGACCTGGGCGCCCCTGATAACGGAGTTCATGGACCCCGTATTCCTTGAAGAAGTGGTGAGTACCCTCTTTCCGGATGATCCCGAGGAGAGGGCTCACGGAGGTCCTCCCCTACCAGCTGTCGAAGAGTGGGAGGAGGAGTACGGTGCGTCCATGGACGAGATGAGGAAAGCCGCCCGCAAGTTAAAAGCGGGCAAGGCACCAGGGCCGGATGGAGTGCCGGCAAAGGTACTGTCCTTGGCCTCGGGGGAGCTGGCCGAGCGCTTGCGCGAGTTGTACAGCAAGTGTCTTAGGCAAGGCCGGTTCCCCGGGGCGTGGGAGCGGGCTAGACTGGTCCTCCTCCCGAAACCAGAGAAGCCCGCCGACCAGCCGTCGGCGTATAGGCCAATCTGCCTGCTGGACGAAGTCGGAAAGCTGTTCGAACGAATAATCGCCGACCGACTCGTCCGGCACCTGTCCCGGACTGGGCCTAATCTATCCGAGGCCTAGTACGGCTTTCAGGAGGGTCGCTCGACGATCGATGCGATCAAACGCATCGAGACCCTTCTGAGGGCTGCGGTGGAGGCCGGAAGGGTGTTTACTCGGCGTCAGTTTCAACGTCGCCAACGCGTTTAACACCCTGCCATGGCCGGTAATTAGGGAGGCGCTTCTGTACCACAGAGTGCCTCCCTACCTGGTAGCCGTAATCTACGACTACCTCCGAGACAGGGAGTTGGCCTATACGGACCAGGATGGAGTGGTCCGTACAAGGCTGGTCGTGCGGGGGGTTCCGCAGGGGTCGGTCCTCGGGCTGCTCCTGTGGAACTTAGAATACGATTATGTCCTACGAATCGCTCTCCTCCCGGGATGTTGGCTCAACGGCTTCGCCGACGACACATTCCTGGGAGTTGAGGGCGATACATGGGAGGGAAGCTTTAGCCCGCGGTAATGTCGCAGTGGCGGCGGTCGTGGCCGCGATGAAAAGGCTGGGTTTGAAGGTGGCTCCCCAGAAGACGCAGGTCGTCTTCTTCCACGACAGGTCAAAGGGGAGACCACCTCGGGCCCACATAACGGTCGAGGGAGTCCGAGTCGCCGTGGGGCCCAGCATGAAACTGCTGGGCCTCTGGCTGGATGAAACCTGGAGTTTCGGCGAGCATTTCGCTCGCCTGACTCCCAGGGTGCTGGTTGTGAGCAACAGCCTGGCAAGACTGATGCCAAACCTGGGAGGGGCGAGCGGTCGGGCTCGCCGGCTCTACGCGGAGACCATAAATGCCGTGGCATTGTACGGTGCCCCGATCTGGGCACCGGTAGCGGAGCGGTCGAGCCGCATCAGGACGCGGTTGCGACAGATGCTGCGGCCGATCGCCCTGAGGGTGGCCAGATGCTACAGCACGGTCTCACACGCGGCAGCGACGACTATCGCGGGACTTCCCCCGCTGGAGCTTGCTGCCCTTCGGCGCGTCAATGTTTACGAGCGCGTGCGAAGGCTGAGGGAGGGGGGAGGACCCGCGAGAGACCTGCCCAAGGCGCGTAGAGCAATAGGACTCCAGGAGAGGGTCGTCCTCGTCCGGCGTTGGCAGGACTGACTGACCAACGCGGAATACGGACAGAGGACGGTAGACGCCATCCGGCCCCATCTGGCGGAATGGCTGGATGGACGGCGGCTCGGAATTTTGTTCCACGCGGTGCAGGTTCTCACCGGGCACGGCTGCTTCGGGGTGTACCTGCACCGCATCGGCAAGGAGGCCACGACACAGTGCCACCACTGCGATGAGCAGAGGGACACGGCGCAGCACACGCTGGCGGAATGTTCAGCGTGGGCAGCACAGCGCCGCGTCCTACAGAAGGAGGTCGGGCCGGACCTCTTTCTCCCGGCCATAGT
>NW_020220785.1:0-5866 GCF_003070985.1 Temnothorax curvispinosus | reverse complement strand
AGACCGCCAGATAGCAGACACATCCAATGAAAGTACCATGCAAAGATATTCACCATTCAAGCAATAAACATTTTCTTTCTTATATAGTTTGTAAATATTTATAAAATAAAACTTGTAACTAAAAATCATTATAACTCAAAATCTTTTAGAAAGCTTATCTCGTACAATATTATAATATCAGAAATATATAGAGCGATAATACTATATTCCATGTTTGATATTTACCATGATACTTCCGTATTACTCAAGCCCATTCGAGCTTATCGCAATTGAAGAACTAGTAATTTTAAATGCAATTTTAAAAGAATCTATAAATCGTAAATTATTTACTCATTCATATCGATTAAGACAACCAAATGCTTTCCAATTGTTTATTTAATATACTTACATAAAGAGAGTCATAAAACGTACTACATATGATTAATTGAACAAATTGAAATATTCCCCTTTCTCTCGATAGTGAAGTGTCTTTAAAATATTTATTTGTGCTAAATAATCGAACGATACAATGAAAATAGTTCGATTCTTTTAAGTAATTAGTTTTTGCAAAAAGGTATGGATGAATATGAACAAAATGATGTTATGTCTTCTCATTATCGAAATTAATAATCATCTGACGAATTGCTAAAGTGAAAAACTATATAGTTATTTTACGTTTCATGTTGGCAGAAAACGAACGGATTCTAAAGTCACTGAATAATAAAACTGAAATGACGGAAAAAAAAGAATATTTATATATATTTTAGAGACTTTTATTTTTGTTCCTATTTGGCGAATGATGCTTCTCCATAATTTTGCTATGTGAATGTAAAGAATTTGCTACATAAAGTAGACATTTTCGATGACCAAACTATCCTGTTTTAGCCTGTGACAGTAAGCTATCTGTAACTTGCTATAGGAAAGGCTCATTCCAGTATGTTATATAATTCAATGCGTGGTTATGGTGCGCAGTTTCTTGTAGCTCGTATCTCAGCTATGATCGAGCTTCAATCTCTGTGATACTCGATTCCTAAACGATATAATAAATCGTTAGATTCCATATAAAATTTGGCGTTTCCTTATTTTTATATCTGCTCCATTTATTTAAAAATGAGTTTGATAAAAATTATATTAAGTAGTCACATCAAAAGAGATATTCGGAAATGTGATATTTGAAGAAAATGATATCAACTGATCATGTAACTTGAAGATATAATTTTTATATCAAAGATATAATTTTATTCTCCTGGTGGGGAACGTCGATATCTCTTGACGTTTTTAAGTTCGTACATCGGTCAAGTGTAGTCATCATGCGTAACGTCAACGTCGTCAACTCGATGACGGGGTGATGAGACTGACAAGTGCATTAGTGCGACAGAAAGATGCCGTCGTTGAAAATTTTTCGCATTGAATTTGATCGCGCGGATGCTGTTTACATACCCGGCGAATGTGTCAGCGGCTTCGTTATTATCGATCTGGCAAAGGAAAAACTTGCCGAAGGTAAATTATTTAATTAGTTTTTTTAAAAATATATCGATCAAATAAAGTCATCGCAAAATTTGCAAATATCCATGCTCTACGAAATCACAATAGAATTGTTTTGCATCAGGTGCACTTTTCTATTTTTCTTTTTTCTCCAATTTCAAGATAAATTTACATAAAAATGTTTTTATACGAAAAAAAAGGTAGTTGTCTCGCGACAATATGATCCAAAATTTTATACTCTAAGTAAACGCGAAAACTTTTGAAGAGTTCTGTCCTTCCCAGAACAAGTATCTATACAGATTATATCTGTATACGTGCCAGAAACCAGTCTCGGTAACATGTGAAATGAATGGCTTCGAAGCCGCACACAATTAAGTGCGTGCCGTGTACGTGTAGCATTTTCAGCTTTTGCCGATTGTAACACAATTTACATAAATCCAAATTCGAAACTTTAGAAATACCGCAATTTGTATTTGAAGACTTCTGTTATCTGAACGGATGTAGAGATTATCAACTCACGGATTATCAGTGATAACAATGTAATGAATATGTTTGCAGAATATATCAATCCTGGAATAGGATGATTTAATTACTCATCCAGAGTGATGAGATCATTCTTGTGATAACTTTTAAAATGTGAAATATCTTTTTCTGATATCGTTTATATGTACGACATAATAATAATAATAATAATAATAATAACATTATTACCATGCATTTTTTAAATTATATAATTTATAATTATATAATAATAGGAAATAATCAAAATTTCATGAAACCTTTACAGTCTACATTTTTAAAATACATAGTTTAAACGTAAATATATGAATATGCTTGAACTAACAGCAAGATTTATATAAAGTCCATCATATTGGAAATAAATTGCAAACAAATTACATATATTCAAATGATTCCAATTGACGTATTATAACTACTTGTATCTATTATACATATATTTTTTATATTACAAAGAGTATGGCTTTCTTAATTCTTCATTTAGTACGTAAAACTTTAAAATGATCATTAATCTTTGCTGTTGCAGAACTAAAATTATCGGCTAAGGGAGAGGCTAACGTCAGTTGGGATGAGGAATCGAGTTCGACAGATTGTAATGGAAATTCTACAACTACCACTTGGACTTATAGGGCAAATGAAAAATATTTTGAATTGACCATTTCACTGTTAGAAAAATCGGAAGGTATCGTCTATTAAAAAATCATATATCATGACAATCAAAAAGTTTATTAAAATATGTTATTATATTATTATAGTATAATATAATATAAGAATATATTACATACTTGCGCTAATGCTTGATTATTTTCTTTGGAAAATAAATATTTCTTTAATGGAAATTAGAGTAACACAAATTAGAGTCCTAAAGCATATTCATTTAAGTGTAAAATGGCTAAGATAGATACATTTTGCTATAATCCACGTAGAAAGGATATAGTTATTTGTGTAACAAGTGCTGTAAGATGAAAATTCACGGGTGCGGAGTTGATGCACGAGCCGAAGGCGAGTGCGGTCACCGCACCCGGGAATTTTCATCTTTACGCACGGCTTGCACACACCCTATTTTATGTTGCAAGTGCGTGGAAAGTGGTCTATCACGCACGCGTAGCGTGCACGTCCATGCACGTGTTACATAAAATTATATTTAGAGGCTATACATATCAGTTTTTATTAATTTCAGACGATGGAAAAGTGCATATTCCTGCAGGATTGAGTAGATATCCTTTTTGTATCCAATTACCCTGCGATTTACCATGCAGCTTTGAACACCATGTTGGTCATGTCAGATACACGATAAAGGCGGTCATTGTTAGATCATGGCGATTCAATCACGAATGTAAAGCTGCATACACCGTAATTACAATTTACGACCTAAACATTCGTCGTGAACAATGTGTAAGTAAAATCGATATTTTAAATTCATATTATGATTTTATTACCTTCATATTCGGAAACCAGAATATACAAAAAAATAGCTATTTTATAGTCTCATTCAAACAATTGTATTGAAAATTAATAATGGATTATTTATATTAGATCGGCATAGATGATGAAGTAAACCAATCTTTCTCTTGCCTCTGCTGCGTCAGCGATGGTTCGATAAATGTGCATATTAAATTACCGATGACAGGATTCGTACCGGGACAATGGATTGAGGCAATCCTCGATTTAAGACATAACGCCACTATTACCGAATTACAGAAAATCTGCGTTAAATTACAGCAAGTAGGTTTGTAAATAATTTATGTAAATATATAATATCTATTACTCTGGAAAATAAATATCGGAGCGCAAATCGAATATAAGAGGAGAGTGACAGAAACATAAATGAAACTTCTTTGAAGCATAAATTGAAACTGCTGAACGTAAAAGAAGCATTTTAAAAGATAAACGTCTCTGTCATTCTTTTCCTTTATGCTTAACTTACGCTTTAATCTTTATTTTCGCCGAAGATATCTGAATCAACAGATTGGCCAAAATATAAATTTTATTCTATTTTACAATAATTATCAAATTTTAATTTCTTCTTATAAAGTCCGTTGAGTTCCGCGCGGATGCGCCCTTTGGTAAGAAAAAGAAGGATAAAGCAACTGTGGCAACTGTGCAAAAAACAACACCATTCGATAAACACGCTATCGCATTACGTTTATTTATTCCACCGATACCACCTTCGGACCTGCAATTTTGCGATATAATTGATCTAAAATATATCCTCCGTATCGTCCTTCATAGTAAAAAAATGTACGTACATATCTCTCCAAAGCTCAGTAATAAACTAAATATATTGTAACTTTATACGATAATATTTTACGCGCTTGATGATCATTCAGTAACAATAGGATGACTTTGCATCAATTCTTTTCACTATAAGGTATCGTAAGATCGTCAAAGAGTATCCGATTTTAATTGGAACAATACCGCTGCGGTTTATACCATCGGCGCCTGCAGCTTCATCTTCTTCAGATGTATTTCCATCTACATCGAAGAGAGAAGACGTGACTCCAGAATCTAATATTGTACCTTCTCCAAGTACACCATCGCTGAACGATTTTGTTGATAGTACGTAAAATACTCAATTGACAGATTCCACCGAACAATCTTTATCATATAGATAGTAATATTTGTTTTTTCCTTTTTAAATAATTTGTAAACGTAAAACATTTCTATATTTTATTTTATTGATGAGAATACTGTTCTGTTTTAGAATAATTTAAGAAATATTTCTTTACACATTTGAATCGTAATCATAAGATTATCTTACGCACACACCACTATTAAAATTTCAAAATCTAATTCTTCGTTCGCGAAAATTATTACGAGACTTTGATCCAAACCTAAGAACTTGTCAAGGTAGATATACAGATTAGATTCTTTTATATATAGCTCCTCCATCATATGAAGAATCCTTGTCGCACAGAGTGTCTTGCATCAGAGATCCGAAGGACTCTATATACGTGCATGGTGTTAACGAACCCTTTGCACCTAAATATCCAGTCTTCAAATATTTCGAGTAAGATGACTAAGGTAATTATACTAATTAAGTCTTATATAATTTCTATCGGCATGTATTTATCAATACTTTACTTGCAGATCCTCCTGAGAATGGAAGGTCGTCTAAGCTGAAAACATCGAATAAAAAATGATTACTATCGTTTTTAATTATTTCTAATTTAAACCGTTGATTTGTAATCGAGAAAAAGAAACATTCTGAAAAATAAAAACTGCAAAAACTGAAAAAAATTCTCATAATTTATCAATTTTTATTTTTCGTAGAGAACGTATTTCTGTATATATCGTATGAGAAGTGGTACGGTTCTAAGAAGAAATCGATTTTTGTAGTAAAGTAAAGTTTAAAAGTAATAAAACAGTGAATTCTCTATAATAATAGTAAAATACTTGATTATAGAGGAAAAACACGGTGTTTGTAAAATCAATTGTTTTATCTCTGACTCGACAATGTTTCCTGACTTTCTTCCTAGACTTTTCCGAGCGTCCTGATTGTTCGGGAGGGAAAAGGAACTGTGCGCTCCGACTTTACAAAAATTTAATATTATTATTATATTTGTTATATGTATAAAATAATTAGTCACATAAAATAGAAGAAAGAAAATAAAACGAATATTATAATTTCTTCACTGTGCAAATTTCGCTAAATTTATATATTTAGAAAATAACATATAAAAATTTAATATATTAAAAAAAAATTAGGAAAAATATTCTAACAACTTTGCTTTGTTTTAATTTGTTGAAAAGAAAAGTATAATTTATGTGAAACAACTTAAATAAGTAAAGTTAAAATTAAAAAAATTATTAATGTTACTTAGAAACATATTGTCTTCTTCATTTGATTCAAGTATCATTCGAGTTTATGAAAAGCTAGTAGCGT
>NW_020220784.1:0-2506 GCF_003070985.1 Temnothorax curvispinosus | reverse complement strand
AACGCGAACGAGACGCGGGCGAGCCGTGTGACGTTACGCGGACCGACGTGGCCGTTGGACGCGGACCCCCATCCTCCCGCGGCGCGCCGCCGATAAAATTCCAGCAGCCGAACGGCGCCCATCGCTTTTGTAATACCCCGCGCCGATAAAGTGACGACCCCCCCTTTCCCCCTGGACTACCCTCGGCGTAGAACGCGGACACCCCCCCCTCGGCGGTACCCTTGTCAACGATATGTTTATTAACATTTAATAAACATGTCCCGACATGCTCGCCGACCACCCCCCCCACCCCGCGGACCACCCGCGCCCTCGAGTCCCACCCCCTCCCCGCGGACACTCTCGCCCTCGAGTCCCCCACCCCCTCCCCGCGGACCCCCTCTCCCCGCTCCCCCCTTACCCGCGGTACCCCCCCGCCCCGCTCCCCCCTCGGAGCTCCCGGGGTAGATCTCTCAAAATAACTCCTACTTGTTACCCTATTCAAACCCAAAGTGATATGTAAAAATTAATACAATTTAAAAAACTTTTCAAATTTTAGTTTAAAAAACTTGGCCCTGCTAGATATTTAAATATGCGGTAATGTTACCTTAATACTTTTATGCACAGAATAATGAGACGAATCAATTGATATGAAAAAAAGACAGTTGCTTTTAAGAAAAAGTATGCAGATGCGTGTTGCAAATTACATATTTTTTCTTAAAGGAACTATGTTTCTTTTTATACCACGTGATTCGTCTTTATTATTCTGTGCATAAAAGTATTAAGGCTAATCTACAATGTGCTCTTTGCTTTTTGTTTTTTGCTCTTAACCTCTTTGCGACTATCTCGTATTTCGCAATTCCGTCGCGTAACGTGATGTTTCTTGTTTCTTCTGAAGTTCGTCAATTTTTATCTTGGGCGACAGAGAACAAAAAACATCGCGTTACGCGACGGAATTGCGAAATACAAGATAGTCGTAAAGAGGTTAAGAGCAGAGAACAGGAAGCAAAGAACACATTGTAGATCAGGCTTTAAGGTAACATTACCGCAAACTTAATGTTTTACAAGATATTTTGTATTTTATGTCAAAATACTAGAACTTTCAAGCCTTATAATTCCAAAAGTTCTTAATGAAAAAATACTTTCTTATAGTGTTTTGGAAAGCCCTCGAGATAAGCTACAAGAATATGTAATAAAAGTAGGTGGTTCTATTTAAAAAATTGAAGGTGAACTTTACGTGACCTTCAAGCAACTATTTAAGGTGAAACTAATGACACCATCTTATGTACCCCTTGAAACCAAACAACTTTTGTCTGAAACAATTTTTCTAATTTTTTTTACTTTAAGAGATATTCAGCTGAATTACTTAAAATGATACTCCCTATATATATATACATATATATATTATAATAATATATATATATATTATGTCGCCTGAAATAATTTAGTTAAAACTAGAATTAACTGACCGCTTTAATAAATTTGTGTTTTAACTAAAATAATTTAGTTAAAATTAGAATTGACTGATTGCTCTTATGAATTCGCGTTCTATCGTGTCGCCGCGCCGGCGCGCTTGTCAATTGTCTAATACGTGCAGTCGCGCAAGTCAGTACAGTTGTGGACGATGCTGTTCGTCCACAACGCGATGTGTGCATTTGAGAAATGTCCACGACGCGTTGTGGACGGTGCTGATCATCCACAACGCGATGTGTGCATTTGAGAAACGTCCACGACGTTACCAGTAAATTCGGGTTTTGACAGATTTCGGGTATATATATACATATATATATATATATATATATGTATATATATGTTACAGTTAAAACCCGAAATCCGTCAAAACCCGAATTTACTAGTAAATTCTAGTTTTAACTAAGTCCTTTCGGTAATTCGCGTTCTAACTAAAAGAATTTAGTTAAAACTAGAATTGACCGAATGCATTTCAGTTAACACTAGAATTAACTGACTGCTTTAGTAAATTCGCGTTTTAACTAAAATAATTTAGTTAAAACTAGAATTGACTGATTGCTCTTATAAAGTGAGGCTTACGTGGGGGGGGGGGGGGGGGGAAGCGGGGGTTTTTTTATTTTATAATATATATATAGGTAATATAAGTAATACTATTGTATTATAAATAATAAACATTATTTGCTCTTATAATGTAAAACGTGCATGGAGGGGAGGGTGCAGCGAGTGCTTTAGTATATTATAATAAGTAATAGCTAATATAAGTAATAATATTATGTTGAAACTAGAATTAACCGACTGTTTTAGTAAATTCGCGGTGGGGGGGGTGCAGCGAGTGCTTTAGTATATTATAATATAAGTAATAGGTAATATAAGTAATAATAATATTATAAGTAATAAACTTTATTTGCTCTTATAAAGTGAGGCTTACGTGCATGGGGCAAGGGGGAAGGTGCAGCGAGTGCTTTGGTATATTAAAATATAAGTAATAGGTAATATAAGTAATAATAATATTATGTTAAAACTAGAATTAACCGACTGCTTTAGTAAATTCGCGGTCTAA
>NW_020220783.1:179788-180099 GCF_003070985.1 Temnothorax curvispinosus | reverse complement strand
TCCTTGTTTGCCGTTTGTCATAATGCCTCTCGTTTATAAGATAATCTAATTCTCTTGATGAGAAATAACGACACTCGAATTCTTAATTGGTAAGACATACCGTCCAAATTTTGTAAAAACATCTCGGAAAACATTATTAATAATTTATTGAGAGACGTAAACTCTCGAGTTAAAACATTTAAATTAAAATTTAACATGTTGACAGAATTGAAGAAATAATATCAGTTGAATTGAATCACATACGGAGAGAATTTTTTGTTATATTTTACCCTTAAATTCACTATAAACTTGGGACAACTTGGCAACCAAGG
>NW_020220783.1:123716-179688 GCF_003070985.1 Temnothorax curvispinosus | reverse complement strand
AAAAGGAAACAAAAGGACTTGCGTGCGACGAACGTTTCGCATTCCAGTTTTCGCATATCCGCGCTTGCGTTACGAACTACAAAACAGGACCGGACAGAGATATATTGTGCGCGCGATGGGTGGCATCAAACTGAATAGACAGTCTGGCACGTTTGACACGCTAATTTCCCAAAGCTTTCCTCGAGAAAGCTTTGTGCGATGGAGATGTCTGTGCATCCATCACCGGACGTTCAAGAATCATCGCGGGGAGTCGCGATCCTTGCAGTTGGACACAATGGGATGAAAAATAACGTATATTGGGCCAGCTCAAAAGTTTCGTTGCCTTACGTCAGGGACGGACGGATTGTACTTATCTGGAATACTTAGTAGAAAAACCACCCTACTGAGCTCAAGAAAAAAAACATTGGATACTATAACAATCCTAAATAAAAAATTTATGTCGGGTCTAGTCATAAAATATAGATACAAATTTGTTTAACAATCTTTTCTGGTACGTGATGTAGAAATAGATTGATATGCTATCTGCAGTTTACTTCTAAATTTCCTATTTTGTAAAGAAATAATTTAAAATTTAAATAACAGCTCGCATTGTGCTGATTTATTATTTCAAGATGGGTTAAATAATTATTAATTTATCGTTTTTATATATATGTATTTATATATTATTAAACAATAAGAGAAAGAGAGAGAGAGAGGGAGTAGGGGAGAGAACTGTATTTTAAATACTTCATAATGTTCTTCATAAAAAGAATCATTTATAACTTTAAATATAAGCTTGTCGATAAGGAACAATTTTAGATTATATTTTAAAACAATAGAACACAATTCTGTAACTATATTATGTTACTTTTTTCATGTAATAAAAAAAATTAATTAACAAGAAACAATTTTAGATTGTACTTTTAAATAATAAAATACAATTCTATATTTATATGTATATAGTACGACTTATATAATACAAAAAACTTTTTTAGCGTACATTTTGGCAATCTATAGTATCGAACACGATTTAGATACGTCAAACGATACAAAAATTAATTTGTCTCAATGTGCCGGCATGCGTGACGGGGAAGAAAATCGCGCGACCTTTTGTCCGGCGACTTTTCGACTTTCTGACGTCATAATCCCGATGCGTGCCTCAAACACGGAATTTCGTGATCGGTCCGCCCCTGCCTTTACGTACGTCGCCTCCGCTTCGCTCGGCGAAGCGAAGGATTCCGCCAAGTCGGATCCACCAGGCGGACAGAGGCGTCGGCCCGACCTGGGTGGTCCTCGTCCTACGCAAACAGAGCGTACGTAGTGCCCGTAGCGTACGTCCCGTCCCACCTCCCGGCTCCCCGGCCCCGGCCAGGTATAATTCCCCGGCGCGACGTCCGGGAAATTTACTGACTTTCCGGATTTCAGGAGTGCTCGGGCGTATACAATGGCAGCTCGCTCATCGACCGATCCGTCCCAGTAAATTCGTGGGCCACCATTTGAACCGTTTGCGGCTTACTCCGGGCCCTTTACGGCCCGTTTAACAGCCCCCGGAACCGAGATGAACCGTAACTACGCCTATACTACAGGGTGCCCGTGAAGTCTCAATCTATTTCCCGTGGAACGTCTCCATTTGCGGGAGACGTCGTGCGGTCGTCTTCGTGGCTTCTAATCGATCTATTTTCCAACGTCTTACCGGTCTTACGTTTACGTAGGCACGATTGTCAACAGAAACGTCAACTTATTGTCGCTTGTCGCCTTTCATGCGGATTACTGTAATTTATTGCATTTTCTTCGGGATTACGTCTATTACAGTGACAAAGTATGTATTAACACAGAATCAATTTTTAAATCGGATTAAAATTTATGTACCAAAATTGGAATTTGTACACATAACAACAATAAACGGTTCAGCGAAATAAAAGCGAGTCCTCTTCCTCGCTGCATTTGCACGAGTTTCTTACTACAAACACGAAGGTAGTCTAGAAAAAATAAAGACATACACTAATCCTTTCCTCTCTGTGTGTGCCTTGCTCTAAAAAAAAACAAATTACTTTCCGAAGATTTGGCCGTGACGCGCGCCATGCTTTAAAGTCGAACGCGGCGCCGCTACAAATCCTTCGGGTCGGATTTACGATTTTAATTCGGGATAGTCACCGAGATGAGTCCGAGCGGATCCGTACCATGTATCCTGACCATATTGCTTTTCATTATGGCCCGCGGTGTGCCTCTGGACCACCGACGTCGTTGCAATTAGTAAGTCGGATATCTTCCTCTCCAACTCTTTCCCTTTCTCTCTCTCTCTCTCTCTCTCTCTCTCTCTCTCTCTCTCTTTTCCTGTCTTTCTTATTCTATCTGCTCCCCTCTCTCTCTCTCTCTCTCTCTTTCACGTTCTATCCTACTTCTTCTTGCTTTTCTATTTTCCCTAAATAGAGAGGTAGTTTTTGGGCAATTCTAAAAATTAAACTGGACAGACTTAGTAGAGAGTCTAGCGAAAGAAAGGGTACTTTACTTTCTTTTTTTCAGAAATTGATTTATTAAATCCCAATCACGCCACGTTAAATAAAGAAAAATCAAAGAACGTTTTCATATTAGTATCTTTCTTCAACGTATTGATATTCATATAATTAATAAATTATATTTATTCGAAAAAAATTGTTTGTATACTGAGTGTAACGCAAACAATGCTATATAATATCAAAATTGAAAAAATATACTTGACGTTGACCTTGATTTGATTTGCTGAAATTAAATTAGAGCACAAGACATTAAAGAGGGACCGGGTTAATTGGCATTGATAAAACCGATATTTAAACCCTTTCATTCTTTTTACGTGCACTGATTGCACGCTGCATTTATGCGATTATATGAATACTCGATTTAAAAAACACAAATACTTCAAACCAAGTTAAAAAAATCCAAGTGTAATATAGAAGAAATTAAAGTGCATGCAAATAATTAAAATTATCACTCTGGCGTGCATCGATTTGAAAAAGCGTCATTATCAAGTGCGTTAATAACTCTCAATATGTTCCGATCGCTTTGAATAACATTGCTGAATCGGTTCTACCATCTACCATCGGTAGAATCTACCGATCTGAATAACCGAATGCACGTCAGTGTCGTTCGGATGTCTTCTTCTTCTTGTTTCTCTTTTTCTCGACGAACCTCATCGCGAAAAGAACGAGAATCGCGAGGTTGTTCCCGCGATTTTTACGCTTTCACGATGATGCGCCTGGGCTTATGCGACACGACATGCATCCGGGTATCGACGACAACCGGAGGCGGTTCCACAGGCGGTTATAGGAGTGCGCGCGCGCGCGCTGACTCAACCGCGCTATCTCGCTCCCGCACTCATTAAGCCGATACACCGGGCGTCGGCGAAGATCAAAGCCCGTCTCCTACGGAGGACCGCTTAATACCGGGTGGCGAGTTAAGAGTGTCATAAAAATTATTAACGGTTCCTCAGCGCGCGCGTTCCCTTATCGCCGATCGACGGCGTGACCGCGGGGTGCATCCGTCAAAGGAGACAATGCGCAAAGATCTCTCTCTCTCTCTCTCTCTCTCTCTTTCGTTTCTCCTCCTCTTACCCCTCTCTCTCTTTTTATTCCCGTCTTACCGGGCATGTGGAGCATTCTGTACTTTTTCTTTTTTCTTTTATTGAGAGCCTCGCAACAACCGCGCGTGAATGAAATCCCTCGAATGTGGAAGGACATTGACGTCGACGTAAGACGATAAACGCGATAATTTTAAGAATGTTTCAATTAAAATAAGCTATATATGATCAACGAAAACGTTTTAATGTCTTATTTTCATTCCTATAAAGCGAAAAGTTTTTAGGCATAAAGCTTACACAAATAATGTTACATAGATAGAATGTATAGGTCCTATAATATTTGTACAAATAATTCTCCTAAAAATTCATGGTTTTACAATACTATTAATTATATTTTAAAACATTATTTCGTAATACAAACCAAATTTTCTTTCGCCCAGCGTTCTCCTAATATGCACAGGAGAACGGTTGCCTAATGAAGTTACATCGTTATGTAGATATTATGACGACAGTTTAATACGCTAATCGTGGCATTCGTTTGCGGCGCGCGGTTTAATGAGCGGCGTCGGAAACAGCCGGCCTTTACTCCCACACATTTATATATTGGAGAAAATGTTGTATATAAATATGTGTGTGTATCTTGATGTGCAGCACTAAATAGTTACATAGCTGTGTGGCAATTACGTGGTTTCAAGTAGTCTAAATCAAAAAGAGAGAGAGAGAGAGAGAGAAAATCATAATTAAAAAAAAAACGAGAAAAGAAATTCAGATAAACATTTAGGCTTTTTTTATGTATCCTAAACCATTAAAAGTGAATAAGTTATATATTTCGTCTCTCGTCCTTCGCGAATTATATTCATTTCTGTATGTTGCAGTTACATAATTTATTAAAGCGTATATGATTAATTAATTAGATATAAATGCAATTAGTAAAATTATTAGAAGTGTTTCGAACTAATCGACAAACAATTTAATGCAATTTTTTCGCTAAACGCTGGCGATCAGTAGCGTTTATAAAACAGCGAAAGCCGTGTAGGCGATATTTATCGCTAAAGTGGTCTTCCAAATTGCAGTTCCGTTCGCCTCACATGATGATTCGCGCGCACGGCATTATTCGAATTGGAGAATCGGACGACCACGTTCAGCCGGTTCAGCGGTGAATGTGGGTTATGAATATTAATTCGATTCCTCAGCGGTGCCGCGGCACTGGCTCATCGGTGATTCTCTCTCCTCAAATGAGTATGCAGGTAAACAAACAAATGCACGGCACGCGCATAAACGGAGCGAAGGACCAACGTGGAAGGTAGGACGCGGAGAGACGGCGGGGGGGAGACCGGCACACAGTGGTGCCTGAAAGGGATTTTACGGACCGAACATTCTGGTTTGTACTTTGTTGCAGAAAATTGGTTTAAGTAAGATATATTGGCGAAAACCCATTGGTCGACAGCTCGTCCTTTTCTGCCCCCGAATCTCAGTAGGAGACTCTATTATTTTGTGACGAACAAGGATACCTTTGGCCAAAGGAAAAAAAATCAGCATGTGCGCCTACTTTGTTTGAGACATCAGAAAGAAAAAAAAAGGGCGCTCATGCCCTTTATTCCAGTCGATTTTTACGCACCTGTATACAAATAGAACTTACGAGGAAACAAAACATATAAATTTTCCTCCAACCTTTTGTATTTTATACCGCATATAAGTCACAGTGGTACCGGAGAAAAATGTTGCAAAGGAAAGACATTTCGACCGCTAATCACTCCTGAGAATATTTCCAACTCGAGCCATTTAAAAATCTCTCGGTTTTCTCACACACATATACACACACATCGTTATAGCCGCAGATAGATCGGGACGAATGCCAAACTGTCAAAATTGTTATTTTAACTATCTGTAAAATCGTTTCTCGTTTGCACCCGTCTGGATAAATAAAGAGCTGACACATATCGTCGCGTTAAAATTAGAGACTGCGTAAAACGAGAAAAATTTAACGATTTTTCTAGCCCGGCCTGCAAGATCAGTTTCCCGTTTCGCGTAGGCCAAGTTGTTATTGCAACGTTCAAATTAACGCTTTCGAAGCATATCGATTTGTCGGAGCATGCGAAAAAGATTTTCCGATGGATATACTCCGGAGGAGGAATACTCCGCCGTGTCGATAATCGCCTCGAGGATGTTTCTCATCGCCGGCCGGCGAATTGAAATTACGCGCGAGAGCGTGTTTGGATATATTTTCTAGATATAAAAATTTGGGAAAAAATTCAGGGGTTTCATCTACCTAGGCACCACTGCGCGCCGCGCCGCGCGGCGCGCAGCTGTGTGCATCATCGTGTGTGTCGCGCGTCTCTCGGTGTGGGTAATGTTTTTGCTCCAGGGAAAATGGGAACGCGTGTGTGGTCTAGAGTCGACTCCCCTCGCTAGTCCCCGAGTATCCTAGCAACGTGAAACGCCAAGGCGCCTCCGCCAATCGTCTCCGAGTCCCCAGCGCTTCGGCCCTCCTCGGCTTCGCTCGGCTCTGACGTCACTTCTGCGCGCAGTAGCGCATCGATCGAGGGCGGATCCGTCCGATCCCCGATCGATCAATCGAACACAACCGTGACACGCTAATTAACAGGATGTAATAACGAATTTTTTAATTTACTGGCTCTGATCGACGATTGGTCGATCGATATGAAAGTCGATATAGTTTTCCACGTTTTTTGTAACTTTTGCTTTAAGTCTCGAATTATTTAACCATTACATTTCATTTTTTCTTTATTTCTATTTAAAAATAGAAAATATACCAATATTTTTAACTATTGTTACTTATCTTAAGTTATAATAATATTGGATGCATCAAAATATATATAAATACAGATAATGACTCCAACTATCATATAATTCTAAATGTTAACAGCTTCTCAATAGTTTCATAATTATTCTATCAACAATGTTTATACCAGCTCATTATAAAGATAAAGCAATACAAATATAATACGAAAACTTATAATAAATCACTATCATAAATAAAAAAAAAATTGATTTTTCAGTTGTAAAAGATAAATCTTAGAATTGTCACTTACATTAAGTTTAAAAAATACTTATTCCTAAATTAATTAATAAGTAAACTATTGAAAATCTTCAAGTCCGTGAACAGATACGGGAAAATATACTTTGCGGCAAGCAATATCACACATTTCAACAGATACTTACAATAGCCGAAGCGACATCACAGAATCGTTTCGATGACGACGGGGCCCGAGCGCGCGGACGCGGGGCCCACGGCTACGCACGAGCCTGAATGTTTGCGCACCCGAGCCTGCCCGAAGTCCGAGCACCGTCCGTGGCACCGAGCGCCGCGGGAGAGTGGGGAGGGGAGGCCGTCAACTATGGCCGGCGCGGCAGGCAGGCCACGAAAGAAATGTGGCAGCGCGTTTCGCTTAGTACCGACTTAGACTGCTCTAAGTGGCGGTCGCGTGAACGCCGGTGTCCGCCGTTGGACTTTCACGCAGGAGCACGCACCACCAGGACGTCCCAGAGGCCCGCGCAGAGGGCCCGTCGCAGCCTGCGAACGCGACAACGACGGTGGCGACGACGACGCCGACGCCGACGACGATCAACGAATCGGCGCTCGGTGGTGACAGTGTGGCAACGCGCGGCCGGAGCCGGGGCCCGGAGCGGGCCCAGCCGGGAACCGCGGATCTGCTCGGCGCGACGCGGCGCGACGACACGTGATACGTGATCCGTCGATCGTACGTGCGATTTAACGCGCGGGTGGAAAAAGAAGAAAATAAAAAGAGAGAGAGAGACGATCTCGCGTCGCGCGATACAATTTTCCTTTACCGCGCGGGCGCCTTCGCCTCTCGCGCCCTCGCCTGGCGTTCCGAAGCTCCGAGCTCCGCGAGAGCGAGAGGCAGCGAGAAAGGGAGTAGAGCGACAGAGAGGAACGTATTTACGTACCGCGGGTAACCTAAAAACCGATCTCGGTCCCCGGTGTAAGCGCGATACATCGGCAGGACGCGCGCGCATGCGCGCCGCGGCTCGCTGTCCTCGTGCGCGAATTTCGAGCGAGGCGCGGGGGTTCACGTGTTATCGTAACGGCGAAGCTGCGGACAGTGTCAGTGAGAGGAAGTGCTCCCGAGAAGGTGTTGCGATTATTCCGGGTAGTGAGTGCGTCGTCGGTTCGGTACGTTCGAATTCGCGGCATTCGGATAGAGCTTCGGATTAGGGCACCGTGATCCGATCTAGAACCAGATCGTCCTCGATCGATCGTCCCTTCCCCATCCTCCGGAAAGGACCGATATTGAAACGTCGACTCGTTGCCTCGAGGGTGGTCAGGATTTTTAGTGAGCCGCCACGAGAGATCGATGAGAAACTAAGAGGATTCACTGATCGTCGAAAGAGAGAGAGAGAGAGAGAGAGAGGGAGAAAGAGAGAGAGAGATAAAAAGAGTGAGCCGAGGGCAAACCGAGTTCGGAAAGTTGTAATCGCGCGTGGCGGTCGAATGCATGACGGATCATGGTTTCCGTGTCCGGACCCATATCCACGGGGATCCTAGCGGGACGCCCTTCTGGATCGCAGGGCCCGCGGCAGAATGGTGACGCGGAGAGCGAGAAGGACTCCAAGGCGGCGGAACGCGCCAGAATCCGGCACGAGTCGGATCTTTACGTCAGGCCCAGCTGGACGGACGCCGCGATAGCGTTGGATCAACTTGAAAAGGTAAAAATTCATTTCGTTGGTTTTTGCGCGTGTGAGACGTACATCCATTGTGCAGATCTACCATTGTGCAGATTAATTTTAATCTCGGTAATTCTCTACTTTAAATAATTATCTCCATTTCTACCAATGTAGATTAACTTTAATCGCGGTTTAACTTATTTTTCATCTTTTTCTAGTTTCTAAAATTAGAGAAAGATAAAAGGTAAGTTAAACCAAGATCAAAGTTAATCTGCATTGATAGAAACGGATATTAGAAAAATATTTGAAGCAAGTTAAACCGAGATTAAAGTTAATCCGCATTGGTACAAATGGGTAGATCCATGAATAAGTTACCGCTACTGAAAGTCATTTCTTCTGAAAAAAAAAAAAAACAACACTGTTAGATCTCAGCTAGCAGAAAGACTTCTAAAAGACGTCTTAAAAACGCTTAAAAGATGTCTAAAAGATGACATAATTTTTCAGATGTCCTTTAAACGTCTTTTAAGCGTTTTTAAGACGTCTTTTAGAAGTTTCTGCTAGCTGAGATATGAAAGGATGAAGTTATTTTTAAATTACCATGTGTGTCGACATTTATTGGTCATTTAAACCAATGTTAATAAAACTAAAACAATGTTAATTTAAACCAATGGAGTTAAAATAATGTTGTTTTTTATATATTTGCCTGTAAGAATGGTTAAAAATGATTCAAATTGAGTATAATTTGACGCTACGAATTTAACAGTGAATATTACCCGCGATAAATCTAATCATTTTACCTGTAGCAAATAATTAAGAGTGCATCATTTACGAATCAGTATTTATACTGTTATAAAGTTTTTTTTAAATATAAAAATTTAGTTTGTCAAATAAAACGAACCTTATTTACGAATCAATATCCAATAGTAATCAATCCAACTTACGATATATGTACAATCTGGATAACAATTTTGCATAATTGGTTTCTCGAAGATCGGAAAAGCGACGAGTTATATAAAATTAGTATCTGACAATCTTGATTAAAAGAACCGAAAAATATGTACAACGTTCGTTGAATCAGACACTTCTTGTACGGGCATTTAAATCGCCAACGATTATCGTTCGAAATCGGAAAGAAAAGAAGGCCGGGGCGCGTCCGTGCGATCGATGTACAGGAACTAAGCGTGTCCAATTAGGAGCGAATGAGCGAGCAATTTGATAAGGAAATTCGAAATCGTTGTATACGTAGTAAGTAGTAAGAAAAATCCGGCTTGGACGATTGGACTGCCGCTTATCTCCGACGTTATTTACGTGTGAAACACTACATTAACGAACGTATTTGCGTTCCTAGATACGAGGGACGGCTAATTAAGACGGTGAAAATAATTTCCCTGCTATCGGTACGCCGCGAGGAACGGGTCTATCGATTCTCGTCGTACTTAAGCCAAATAGACGTAGAATACGTAGATAATAGCGCTAGTACACAGCTATCGCATCCTTGTGGACGCGTCGAGATAGTCACGTTAGTTCAATGCAAATTATATCGACCGCTCGCGATAACGGCGCCGTTATTTCCTACCGGGCGCGGCGTCGCGCTATCTTCGATCGGCGATTAACGAGGCGCACTTTGACGATCAAAAATGCGTTTTAACGGCGGTTAGCGCTACCCGGCTCTTATCGCCGTCATCGGCGAGGCCTCGTGAGCGGTATTACCGATATGATGCAGACCGTTGCCGCCGCTATAAAATCATACTTGTCGAAAACGCCGAATCCCCCTCTCTTCATCCCGTTTGTCGTGTCTTAAACTGTTACTTACGTCGTGGAAAAATCTATATTAGTCCATTTTGGTTCAACGGGAATGGGAAGAACGTGATTTTATAGAAAGAAACGGCTTGACTGATACGGAAGAAATTGTTGAATGAAATTTTTGCATTCGAAGCTTTTTCCTCGAAAGAAATTTCAGCTGGCAGTTTCTTCTTTTGAAATTAACAAAGAAGTTGTAGAGAGGCTAACCTATTCATTTAGGATTATCTTTCTGTCTTTTTACCGTATTGTATTTGAATTGTATTTGAAAATATCGCATTTCCCGAGTACCGGAAATCACGATACCTGGTAGGACACGGCGAGTCTCTTCGGGGACCGAGCTGTAAACTTTTTACACACGCGGGTGGTCTCGAGACGCGTTTATTTTTTTTCGAAGGTATACCAGATCGAAGGGATAGACTTCCTGCCGGGGCCCGCGGGGTCCAGACGCGCCATCCCTGGCATTTCTTCTGTAACTAGAGGGATCTCTTGGGACCTGTCGCACGCGGGGCCGGCAGATCGGGCCCCGAGATCCTTCCCGCGGACGAAAATGTGCGTGGCACGTGAAGCGGACGGTCGCGCGATGCCTTTCGAGGATGTCTGTTTCGATCCGGAACGATCGCGCGTTATCGATTCGCTTTCCTTCGTCGATCGGACCTCAGACTGCTGTACGATCTTTCGCGACCGTATTGTCTCGTTTTTCGATAAACACAAGAGGGAGTATTGTCCGAGCAAACTGATAGGAAAGAATTCAATTTTGTATAATAAATTATAATTATTGCTTTATACCTCTTTGCATTTATATTTTTAAAATGCGATGAAGGTGTAGATAGCGATTCATGTACATTTTTTACACCCGTTACGCGAGATCACCGAATCTCCAAGCTTTCTTGCAATCACATCTTTAAAATTTCTGTCTGTCCGCGTCATCTTTAATTTATTAATATGTATCCACTGTGACGAAAGGACGTTACATTAAATCCACGCTGGTGCTATTTTCAATTGCGTTCGACGTATCCCGGCCGATGGTCCGAGAAACGCGCACCTATAATAAGAGGCGAAGCGAGTAGCAAGCCTCGCGAACTTTTTGCTCGTGATAGTCGCGCTGGGTGGTCGCACGAGCGATTTCCACATCGCGGATGTACCGGGTCGTCTCGTTGAAATCTCGTATTTTTCGCTCATATCCTCATCGTTGAAACCGAGACTACGGATATTGGATCGTACTTTTCAGTAACAACGATAAATTGCAAAGTTTCTAATACTCGTCCGTTACTATGGCAATCTTAAGTAGAAATCGTGACATATTCACGTATTTCTTTTCTTGAAATTAAGGAGTGCAGTAAACTTGCGAGTAATATGTTGCGAGTGAACATTGATCGAAAGATTAATTGGGATATCGTCTGAATAAAAATTGGCATATAAAAATTGGTTTAAATAATATTCTGTTCAAATTGATGCTCGTTAAATTCACAATTTTCAAGTTAACATCTCGGCCTTATACTAAATTCTAAAGTAGTTTGACTTTGTACCAAAGCCAGAGTCACTCGACGACTCGCTGTCGACTTGAACTTTAACAGCGTGCCTTCCAAATTTCGCAATGTCGTTAATTTTCGTATAAGCGAGATTTCGCGCGAAGCGTGATACAAGAGAATATCTCCGTCAGAATTTTCGGGATACCGCGTCGCGGCAATTCCGCACGATTGCACAATCATGGGACGCGCGAGAGCGCCGATCACCGGTGGAAGAGAAGTGGTGACTGGTGACAAGTCGGCGGGAGACAAAAAGACTAAAATTCGAGGTCGATGCTCCACTTTTCTTCCCGACGAGGCGGCTCGGCCGAAGAGGAGCCCTCTTCGTGCCTCGCGTTTATGCCGAATGAGTCAGTGAGTCAGTGGCCCCGGCCTCCACAAGGCGAGCGTGCGTGCGTGTGCGTGCGTCGTATGTGCGCCGTACATATGCGGCGACGCATGCATACGGGTTTGTTTCCTCCTCTTCGTCTTTTTCCCCTCCACAAAAGAAGGGAGACTGACTCTCCCCCCGGGAGGATTTATGTGCGGGATGATAATGGAACGTGATGAATTAGTTTCGTCGGTGCCGGGGAGTATCGAGGGGCTCGCGCGTGCATGTGCAAGCGTGTGGCGTGTTTCGTCGAAAATAATGCTATCAACCCAGTTTTTGACGTCCTCATCTCGTGTACCTCGCTCTCCTGAGAGTCAACTTAATTTAGAGCAATTAGGTGTCGATAAGTCGCTTCTTTAATTCGATAAAATAAATTTATATAATATTTTAATGCGGAGGAAGAAGATAGAATTATCGTAGTTGTTTATCACTTTCATTTCATTACACTGAAATGAAGCTTTTATTTTATATTACATTTATTTATATTTATTAATTTATTATATTGTCTTACTATATGCACATACATACATCAAAGTTCTTCTGTTGATCGATGTTTTAAGATGATCATGTTATTTATGAAAACGATTTTAGGGGCAAATGCGAGAATGATTATTAAGTTAGAAAAGATAAAAAAGGATTTAATTAGTCCATGATCCACTTTTGTACGTGTCATGGTTAGAACTTATAATTTATATTTTTTTGCTACTGACTGATGTAGTATATTTAAAAAACTTTATGAATATAGGACAAGCATATTATAATATCACAAACGTTCTTAAGTGTTTAGAAATAGTTAACAAGATATTCGTCATGAAGCCTATTATAAGTAAGCAGACAAAAATATTTTGCTGCTGTAATATAATATTTAATTATTAGATTATATTTGCTAATACAAAAGAAATTATTTATACGTATTTAAAATAACTTCGACAACTTCTTTTGAACTTCTTTTTCATTTTTTTCACAATACAGAAACTTTTTTACGTATGCGTGCGTACAATAGCGCTCCGAATTCGCGGGAATGTCCATTTTTCGACTCGTTTGTCAATTAAATCTGGTAATGCAGTTTCGCTTTTAACGGAACGATCCAAACGCGTCGAGCGCGCTGATCAAAATTGATTTATTCTCATTGAGAATGCAACTCGATCGCGTCGGATCAACCTTGGCCTTGCATCGCACGCACATATGTGTGCGCGCCCGCGCAGCCCGAATGTTTACAGAATACTTGGGTCCGTTATCATCACCGCGCGTCACACATGCGCGTTCGCGCGCCGGAGTTCATTTACTCCAATTTGTTTACGTTCACCAGGAACGATTCACGAGGTACTGGCTTCAACCTGCTCCACCATCTCGATGTTCGCATATTTCGCGTATGCTGAGACATTCTTGCCGCGGATACAAATTATTAGATTAATGCGAAAAATGTTTATTGAGATTTTAATTATTACCGATTGCATCTTTTTAGAAAAAGAATAAGGAGATTTTCCGAAAATTGCTCAATTGCTACAATTATTTTATCTATATGACAGAACCTTATAAATACACTTTTTTTTTAAATGTATCCGATTGATGTAAGAAATCATTGGACTTTCGAATTGGTAATACTAAATCTCATTTTTGAAATATTTTCATGAATTTCATTCATGAATAAAAAATAGAACTATTTTTTAAATTTACAATAATTATCAGAGGTATGGGTTTTCTTTCTCGAATTATTATTCAAAAATAAATTTTTATTACGAGTAAGAAAAAAACTTTACTCGTAATAAAATTCGTAATAAAATTTCGAGAATGGAATACTTCGTCGTTAATGACCTAACAGGATCTTTTCGGGGACCCGACGATTCTCTAATGTCGTCGATCGAGCGCGATTTACGACGGAAATCTATCGGCCGGCTCTCAGCGCACGCATCGCGCGTTGCCACCGTTGATCCGAGACGATCGCCCGTAAAGATCACGATCGAAGATAAATGCTGAATTCCAGCGGCACGAAATAGCGTACGGGCGCACTATTCCGTAATCTGTGTCTTAATTTCTGGCAGCTGAAAGCGGTCGTCTTCGGTGCGGCTCCACAATACCGGGCATTCACGCACGCGCATATGTGTGAGAGTGAGATTAAAGGGCGCCGACACTACGTGTGAGAGACTTCCAACACTAATAATACCTACGAGAGGGTGGAGACGTGCGGCGCGTACACCGCCTCGAAGGCGACCCATGGAAACTCGTGTATAGGGTGTCTCAGAATGTCCTATCGGACACGATCACTGCGGAGGACAAGCTGGCTGAATTATTATTTTTTTTTAATATCGAAAAATGGATAGTTGGCATCTAACGTAACATTAAGAACGAGTAATAAGGGGTTAACGAGTTAATCCTGGATGATGCGAATATAGATGTGCGTGATACGTGTATCTCTCTTTCTATTCAATCTTTATCCTCAAGATAAATTAATTCTTTAAATTAATTGTGTAATAACTTTTTGCATGCTGTCCTTTGTTAAGAGACTTTATTAATATTAATTTCGATGAATTTAAATTATTAATTTTATATTGTTAATGATTGAGCAACATTTAATATAAATCATTCTTATACTAATATAAATCATACTTAAAAAATATATAGATTTAAAGTTGTAATTTTGTATATATTTATATTTTATTTCTTACCGTTAAAAAGATTTAACGTGAAAATTAAAGATTGAAAATATTGAAAATTGAAAATTAAAGATTAAAGATTTACGAATGTTTCTCTTCAAATTTGCGTCTAAACGGGATTTAATTTAGAATTTGTTGGTATACCGTAGAGGACACACGGTAGTTCTGAAATACCGTGTGTACAGGGTGAGTCACAGAACTGGGACAGGCGAGGTCCCTCTTTCCCCTGAAAACAACTCAAGGACGGGGAGGGAAGGGAAGGCAAACAGTTTAATTCTACTTTTCCAAGAAGTTTACCCCTCTGTAGTCTGGCTGGATGCAAGGAATGCGGTTGCATGTAAAAACGTACCGTACGCGCAACACGTATGGTCTGTGTCTGTGTTTACTTTAGGATTATCTAGGCATATTATATATCAGCTTGATATAAAACTCTCCACCTTATATATAGAGAATTTCATTGATACTTGCATGTTATTACACATTTTATGTTACCTAGCAAGAAGACACGAATTAATTTTGCCAACAGTTCGTAATTGAAAAGCTCTATGATAAATTTTAATAAATATTGATAGTTTTTGGAATATTTAACTAAAAAACTTGATTTAAAATAACCAAGCGTACACAATGGTATTTTCATTCTATATATGCATATAGTCACGTAGCAAATGCAATGATAATTAAAATACTATTGAGAAAATGGTTAAACATTGCAAGGAAAAGTATTTATTGTTTGTTTTAATTTTTCGATCTGCCCTGTATACACTTCGCACTCCGAACGTAGGAATGTCACGACGAAACTTCAATGTGTAACATATGATTATGGGAAATTACACGTTAGTACATAGGACTAACTATCTCATTACGTGAATTATGCGGTACGTGAAAGATCATCTTCAAACAATACGCTGGACGATCGATGTTTACGTTAACTTTAATCGCCGTTAATGCGCACTTAAAAGCGTTTTATTTTTTGCTTGCTTTTCTATTGTCAATGATTTTACGAAATCAATAGAAATATCCGTAAAATCACTAGAGACATCCGCAATTAATTTGCTTTATTTATCTTCGCTGCTGTAATTATCCCCCGTTACCCCTTTTTTTACGGGAATAAGAAACGGAAGCTGACAATAAATTAACAATCGTGAGCTTTCGAATTTCTAGTTAAAAATATATAGCTAGTTAAAAATTTTGAGCTCGTGATGTCCAACGGGAATTCGATTTGTTTTTTTTTCGCAGGAAGAATCGTGGTAGGGAGAGATCGGCCGAAATTAAGTTTGCACGGGCGTAGAATCAGTCAGTCTTATGAGCTTTCGACTTTTGTAAAACGGCAGGGAACTTTCACGCGTCCTTAACACGTGAAAAATCTAAAGACACCGACCGTCACGCTTTTCCTCGAGTTTCGTAAGGAACGACCGAGGAGGAGGAGTGTGCCGGACACCGATGCGCCCAAGGGTCGGTCCGTCCCTTTCATCCTTGCTGAAGGATACACGCCCACACGAGTTGGCATCGTTCGGACGCCTTTCATCTTCCGACCGTCCTGTATCGTTCTCGTCCTGTACCTGGCTCCCGTTGTATACACGTACATATCTCTCAAGTCCCCAGAAAGTTCAAATTGAGTTCTTTTTGCGCTGACAATTTTCTTTCAACAGATCGTTTGAATCAGATAATTCTTTTCCCGCAGGGTACCGATCGTTTCTTTAGGCTTACAACTCTATTACCACGAAGACCCACGTACTAATCACAGATTGGTTCCCCAGAGAAAATCTTCTGTTTTTATTATTTTAAATCTCAGAAATTTTTCGGAGGTCTGATAATTATAGACTTTCCTGATAATTTACAGTTCCTCAAAAATCTTATTGGAAAGTGTTATAATTGAAATCAAAATAACTGATCGAAATCAAAGGATTATTATTAATTTCCAAAAACATGGACACTCATATATTTTTGAACATCTACTTTTCACACATTTTCGTCGCCATAATCTTCTTTCAATTTGTCAGGTACGCTAGAATTTTTTGGGGAGATATCAAAACTGCCAATTATATATTGAAATTCTAAAAATTGAGTGATAACTTTGCAACGGGGTTGCGGGGTTGGAATTTAGGGAGAGGAAGTACTCGCGATTATCAACGGCCTCTAAAGCTCGTTACCGTCCGCAATTCGACCTTTGGATTTCCCTTTCGAATACACATCGCCGTGGAATTCCTCGGCCGATTAGAGCGCCGGCCGCGGATCGAGTTTCTTGCGGACACTTTCGAGCCGTACCTACCGCAAGAATCTCTTCGTTTATCCGGCATGGCGTACCGCGGTGAGTTACGTGCACGCGCGTACCGAGTGGAGTATCCTGGAATTCACGGCGCGACTGGAAGAAATAAAAAAAAATGGAAAGAAACGTATCCGAGAAAAGCCCGCAACGTTCACAAATTGTGTTAATTTTTATTAGCTGATAGGTTTTTTTTAGCTCAATAGAAAAAACGGGATCTGTTACTATTTTTTGTTTTATTGCAATTGTATAATCCAAGTTCAAGATCGATGATACTGGGATCGATGATACTATTGTGTTGATGATGTAATGTAATTGATGGACAATAACGTAAGAGAATCGCAAGTGGAGATATAGGGAAGAGCCTGACGAGGAGAAGAGGGTGAGAGTGTTCGTGAGCGCGAGCGATCGGCGCTCGTTTCTCGAGGAGGGCACTCTCTCGCGAGAGAAACGAGTCGCGGGAGAAGAGCGAGGCGATCGCCGCCGCCGCCGCGTTTAACGAATTTATGTTACTCGTACTTTTAATGTTTTTTATGGCGCGACACGAGCTGCGCCGAGAGATAGCAGACAGCATAACAGGATCTTATGTCAACGACGGTGGTCTCCGCGCCGCGAGCTTGTAATATGTAGATACTGCCCACCACCGGGAGAAACCCCATAAGGCCCGCGGTGAGAGAGACCACTTACGGGAAAAAGGGGGGAACCATCTTTGTCCCCCTTCGAGCTCCCCCTCCCCTCCCCCGCTCCGTTCACCCTCCCGTTCCCTCTTTCGCGCGCGCGCGCTGCCGCGTGTGTGGACGCTATATAGACGTCTCGAGAGCGACTCGTGGCGTCTCGACTTCCTTTTACTTCTTCTTCTTCTTCTTCTTCTTCGTCCTTTCGGTTTCTTTCTCGAAACGGTCGGTGAAAATACCGGTGTGTGCTCTCTCGATGGTATACAGGGTGTCTCGCAACTCTCGATTGTAACTTTAGTGGCAGTTCTCGAGTAAATTCGGAGTCAATTTGAAGAGTAGTATCTCGTAAGCCTGAAAATAAAATTCAAAATTTCCGCTTCGATGCTCGTTGAAGAAATAATAAGATAATTCTTTCTATTTTTTATATTGTTGCTTTGTTATCGCACAGTAAAAAAGTCTTGAAGATTAAACAATTAAAATTATACAATAAGTTAATAAATATTATACTATTGATATACTATTATATGTGTACATGCGCAAATCACTAAAGATTCTCGACAAATACCACGCTGGTATAACTAAAACGCCAGCGTGTTTCGGTATGACAGTTCTAAAATAGCGCGATGTGTACCCGGTACTTTGAGTATCAATCAAGGTACCGGCATCGCGCTCCGCTGGCTGTAGATCTTTCCGAGGGAAACGCCCGCGCCGCGTCGTGCCGCGCCGGTCGGGGCAAAAGTCACGCGGAAATGCGAAACTCGGGTTGGGCGCCTAGCGCGGTGCTGGACCCGCTGACGCGCGACGCACCATGTGGCGGACGCGGATTGTCCGCGCGTCTAGAATTACCCGGGCCCCCTCTCCTTTCCTCCCTCCCTCTCGTCCCCGTCGAGTCACGGGGCCCGCGCCACGAGAGTTAATTGGCTGGAAAACCTTGCTATCCGATACCCGACGCGGCTACCGCCCCGAGATACGTGCCCGCGCGCAATCCATATTTTCGCCCGTCAGCTGCGCGCGAGCGAGCAAGCGCGAGCGCGCGCGTTACTCTCTTAAAACGTAACTGTACCGCGATGCAAAGGGGTGGCATTATAGATCCTTTTGCTCTCTTCCGATACACGCACGCCGGCCGCTCGCGATCATAAATAATTTTATAGCTATCGCGGGTTTTATCTCACATTACGCGTTAATTCTCTCGGCATTTCAAGCAGCTAAATGACCTCCGGGTGAGCGCGCGCAGATCTTTTCTTAATTACGATTTCGATAATTTCGTGAAAATTGGGGAGATTGCGCAACAATTACGACACTCGCTGGCGCTGGCGCGTGTAGCATGCCCTAGCTCCGGTTCGACTACCTACAACTAAATGCTTGTTTGTCACAAATCGATCCCGTGTTTGTTTATTTAGGCGCCAAGCGAGAAGGTGATACGGCGCGACTCCGACCGTCTTCTCTCTCCTCGTCTTCTTCTGAATTAGGCATCCCTCTCCTTTTCTCCTCCCGACTCGAAAGATCGGCATTGTTGCGGGTGGTCCATGGTACATATTGTCAGAGCGGCCACCAGGTAGTGTGCAACGTTGCCGCTTGCAATGTTGCAAGCCCGGCTTTCCTTCTCTCCTCTCCTCCGTAAGGCCCCCCGACTCTCCTTGTACGATTACCCCTCTCTTTGTACCTTCTCTTTTCCTCTCTGTATTCTTTCTCTCGCTTTCTCTCATCTCTCTCTCTCTCTCTCTCTTTTCTCGGTTTCGTTGCAGCCGTAACCTCGCTCTAAAAGCCCGAACCGCCATCCTCATCCTCTTCCTTCTCCTCCCCCCTGGTCCACGGTCCTCTTTCACTGACCTTCTCTGTCTCACTCTCGCTTTTCTCATTTCCGCCGCTTGTCATTCTACAAACCCACGCGTCGAATTTAAAGGCCCCGACTGCACTTGCCTCCCTTCTCTCCTTCGTTTTTCACCCTTGGTGATGAGTGCGTTCACCGATTTTTCCCGGAAACCGGCTGCACCCATTCTTATCTCGCGTAATCCCGGCGGAATTATTCTGAAATATAGGTCGCCCCAAAATCGACGACGATTCGTAGAATCATCTCGTGGGAGATTTATGTAGGGAGTAGTGATGCCCGACCCTTTTTCAAAGATAAATTTGAGCTAGTTTGGAAAGCTTTGTGAAACATTCAATAATAATGTCATACTAAGTCTGCGCAAAAACGCGACACGCACGAGTCACGTTGTCCAGTATGCGCGCACTCGCGCGATCAAATTTCTCTGTAATATTTAAAAAACGTATATATTTTTCCGTTTACGCAGTTAGCTCAATCATTTTGTTTTGCAAAAGAGCAAGAAGGACCGTCGAGTCGTAGCGAATGTGGAACAGCGTCAATTGTGCATCGCGTAACTTTTTGCGCCACACATACATCATGAACCCTCGATCTTCTTTCCAGGGGAAGGCGGAAGGCCAGAGGTCAGCGGTGTGGCTCAGGGCGCTACTGCAGGATCAGCTTAGCCAGTTGGGCTACTTCCTGCAGAGGCATGCCGGAAAGGTGCTCTTCGTTGCCGTCCTCGCGCTGGCGATCCTCTGCGTCGCCCTCAAGTCCGCGCAAGTCAACAGCAAGGTCGAGCAGCTGTGGGTGCAGGGTAAGTGACTGTCATGTTTTATTGCTCTTTTATCGTTCTTCTTTTGTGTGATACCTTTTTATTCTTCCTCTCTTGCCTTTTAACGACGATTATGCCATAATATGCTCCGTAAAAGTTCCGTACTTGAGGATTACGTTCTGCAGAGCTGCTGATGCGAAAATAGAAATTACAAATGCACGAAAGAGGAATATATAGAAATTATTTAAAATTAAATGAAGAAGAATAATAATGAGGGAATAAAGTGCAAGTTTTTCTTATCTTTCATGTACTTTTCCAATTGATTATATTTTGAAATAAAAATCGCAATCCTGCATCTCTCTTAAACTACTAAAAATAAAAATATTAAAGTCCCGTTTACTTGCCACCACGAGTGGTTAAATTGAATCAGTCGTGTCTCTAAAACGCGTCGTAAAATGTAATGACAGAGGGAAACAGATCGGTGTGAGAAAATCGTCGAAATTAATTATTCCCGAACACGGTCGAGCTTTCGTGCAGAGGCGCAACAATCACGCGACACGGCGCGCCGCTGCGCGTGGAAAACGGATACAGCGTGCAAGAAATACGGATAAATTGTCCGCGGGGAGGAAAAAAGGAGGATGCGCTTGCTGCGCGGGCAAAAAGAGGGAAACGATTCAAGAATCTCCCCCACCGCGGGTTACATTAGTTGTACACACGCTGGGTGGCCCCTCTATATTTACCCGTGGCTCGAACGTTAATTCGAACACCCGTTGCTAACTTATATATGCCAACGCAAACGAGAACAGTCCGCGAGGAAAAGTGTCGGACGTTTCGGGAGGGACGAACGTTTTTACTCTTATTCCATTCGCATAACAGCAGAACTGTTAGCTGCATCACTCGATCGTTTTGCCAGTTGCGTAGGTTCGCTAAAATTAAAATCTACCCGAGCTTTTTGTCAACATTCTGCATGTTGTATATTTTCCTCTCTGTATTTTTACTTTCGTTGGACACGTTGCTCGTTTCTGCATAAATGTTGACAAACGAACGATCGTGTGGTATCCGTGTAATGCAGATAATAAACGAAAGTAGCAATAACGCAACTCTGGGCGTAATCATGTTTCATTGGAGATTCATTAATTTCCTGAAAATTACTCCATTTTCATTTCTCACGTAGTACTATCTGTAGATAAATTCTTTTTAATGTCATGTGCCTTTTAAACAATTTTTTCTTTTATTTGGGGAGTATTCTGTGAATAAGATGATAGAGTTATAAAATCAAGAGTTAAAAAATGTTCAATGAGTGTAGTATTGTTAGAAACGGCACTATGCAGGCTACTATAAATATATTCATGGTTGAGTATGACAAGTGCCCCTCGTATTTGAAACGAATATCTCCTGTAACGAATTTTGCGTCGTGTAGAGTGACGGAAGACGAGTCGACGGGGCGAACGGACATTCCGTTCATTGGGGCTAGAGAGAAGTGCCTCGCTGATGCCACGGGTAACTGTATAGAGATTCTTTCGACGCGCTCGACTTAGCATGAAGAAACGGCGAGTCGTGTCCTGGTTTTCGATCGGATGGAAGATACCGCGGACCTCCTAGATCGCGTCGTCAGAGACTAATCCGTCCGTGCGGACCTTCCGTGACACTTGACCCCGTGAAACTTCACACCGCGGACAAGTGTTTCTCTCGTCTGAGTGTTTGTCTTCCCGGTAATAACGGTACGACGAATCGGCGTGAACGGATCGATCGACAATACGTATACGAAATTCCGCGAAAACCGATAGCCTCGCAGATAGAGGAATTCCCACTGATAATTCCTGTGATAATTTTCGATAATTTTGCTGGCATATTCGCGCACAAATATCTCATTCGGGTGGTCTTTTTTAAAGTTTAAAAGTTTAAGCATGCAGAACTTTATTTTTCAAAAAACCTGCGATAGTTGGTGCAATTATCGTCGAAACTGATTTATTTAGGATATATATGGGTTAATTAAAAGATCTTGTATAAGATGCTCGAGTAGTAACCGTGAATGCTACGATATGCTGGGACGTCGAAATTTTTCCGGAATGTCACTCCACGGAAACACGCTTCGCGTGAAACATTCGGAAACCATTCCTTCCACCTTTCACGACCGACGACCGTACAGCGATCGGTATGCGCCCGATCGGTTCCCGCAACTACGAAAGTCGCAACCCGATCGCCGTCGGCAGTCACGGCGATAAACCCGCCGCTGTTAAGGATTTATAAGGATCGTTAAAGGAGGCGCGGAACGTTGGATTTGCGATCTGGCCCGAGGCTCGCCTTCGTCTTTCGATGTTCCTTTTTTTTTCTTGCGCCATTGCACGATTGTGTGGCTTAACGTTTATTGCCTTCGAGGAATTTATATTATTATTAATATTGTGTGACGTGTTATTACGCGCTTCTGTTACGCGATTTTCATGCGCGGAATTCTGTGTGCCTGTTTGTTGTACAACTTACGTTAGTATTATACAATATTATGTTTTAATCTATACAATTTGCTCGTTATTTTTTTTAAATTAAAATAAACCGATCGTGGTTTATTCTGAAGGTATATAAAATCGCGTCGATAAACGTTGAAATAACATTTCCAGTGAGAAAAGTCGCCTGATAAGTTCGTCGCTCGGATTTTTTTTTCGAGAAGAAGAAGAAAGAAAGTTGGTTCTGAATCACACCTCGATTGCACGAAGGGTCCAATCGTCGTCGTCCAACCGGACGCGCGCTCGTGCTTGATCGGCCCTTCTAAAAAGACTGCGCCCGCATATTCCGACCGAATACGACGCGCGGCGCAAGTCACCTCACGGATATCCGGTACCGATACAGGCGCGCGTATGCACGCACATCTTTACGCACGTCGGCCGTCCCGTAGCGTCGGCTTGCCTCTGCTGGAGGTGTTATATCCCTCTACCGCCCTTCGACCTTCCGCATCGTACGCCATGTCGCATAACTCTTCTTCCACTTTTCTGCCAGTATACCTTCATCGGTAAATAATCCAAACGACCGCCAGCATTGCGTTGCAGTGCATTTGAGTACATTCTCCGTTAATATCAAGCGTACTTTTCCTAGAGTTACTAATAATAAGATAAAAGTATGTAACGATTACTTAAGTAGGATTTATTTAAATCCAACTAATTTGAACCTGAATAACAACATGAAATTTTCAGAAGTAAAAAATTAAATTTTACCTTTAGACACAAATTATACCAATAAAATTGGTATAATTCAAAATTATTTGCAAACTTTTTTATAACAACAAGTAACATAGAGCAGTTGTGAAAATAACATTATGTTCGGTGATACCTGAGGTTTGTCGTACCGTCCTTTTCTTCCAATATAAATTAATTTTAATTTTAATTTAACTTTTTATCTTTTTCTAGTTCTAAGAATTAAAAAAATCTGCACATACATACATACATACATACATACGGACATGCGATTTTAATGCAATATTTCGACATTTTAGAACACTGAACATATTGGCATCAAAAACTCAAAAACCAATCTCTTTGTTGGTTTCTTCTACCCCTATTTCATATATAAATCATTTAAATTTGGTTGATTAGACCCAACTTTATACACAATCAAAGGTTCATATACAAAATTCACGAAAACAAAGCTTCCTCTATGAGGAAGCAAAAGATAAAAGATAACTTAAACCAAGATTAAAGTTAATTTACATTGGTAGAAATGGACATTAGTAATGCTAAGTAACTCTTAAGCGATAATAATAAGATATAAAGAAAGAATTTTGTGACAGTGGCGAGAAAAAATTTCGGCGCCGATACGGTTATACCTGACGCCGTTGGGAGCCGGGCAATGTGTGATCGGTGCGTGCAACTGCGTCTGGTACAAGCGCGGAGTATCGGCTTTCAATCACCTGCACCCGTACCTACAACCGTCGCGCTTTCTTTCGTTCCGAATTCGTTGCGCTATTTTCGATGCGAGAAAAGTGGCGCGGTGTGCGTTACCAGTCGTAGCGAAAAAATGCGATATCGACAAAGGTATTAAAGGGAGGAAAGAAAATCGATAAAAGGAAAGAGAGAAAGATTTTGAAAACAAAGCCGCAATCCGCGTATCGTTTTTTCCATTAAATATATTTTTAATTGCGTGTCGAACTGTGCTATAACTGATAAAAAATAAAATACTGAGATGCAGCGAAATACCGTATTTTGAGGTACAGAAATCGTTCACGTTCGCATTATTAAGTTAAGTACTGAATCACTGTCTCTCTTTGCCCGAGGAAGAGCACGCTCGTTTTTTGACTGAATCGTGGAATTCGTGCATTTTCGTACGCAGGCGTGATTGCCGGAAGGTTAAACCGAATCGTGAATGGCACACGCGCCAATATCCGTCCTCTTCTTTTTCTCCGTTCGGACAACTGTGTGTGTGGCGGGGAGCGTTTAGCATTCACAGTGGGGAGAGAACAGTGCGGTGGAAAAAGACGAGAATAGCTTATTTTATGTCTACCTCGGGTAAGAGAGCAACAACGTGTACAGAACGTTTCAAGAAAGATCTGCTTTCCCGAATCGTCGTAACTCGCGTAACAAATGTCTCATTATACATTTCCGAAGTAAATATTTATTATTACATCTCAAAGTGAAACAATTAATTGGAAGGAAAAGACGAAAAGATTCAATTTCTTGAAAAAATTAAAATTTAATTTTAAAAGCACGAAAATTAATTAATTAGAGGTTTTTATTAGTTTTTATTCGGTATTTTCAGCTATTTGAGTATACTGACTTGTTTCGAAGATCTGGATTTAATAAATTGTCCATTAATTTCCTTTCAGTATAAATATCTTATTTGCAAACCCGTTTTTCACGTACGGACTTTCTTCAGGTTTTCTTAACGCGGATGGTTGTGTAGCCTATAAATTACAGCTTCTTAACGGTCGTAACATGCCCATTAAGTCGTAATTTGCATTTACTGCTGCTAACTACAGGATGCAAAGTCGAAATGAGCGCTAGGATAACACTCGGCCGGTCTCGATCGAGCGGTTTAATATACGACTTAATCAAGAATTAAAACCGATAAAGATTTATTAAGATTCTATGCGATGCGAGCGAGATTCGTCGTCACACCGAACAGAATTATTCCCATATCGATGTGTTAAAGTGTACCGAGCGTATCTGTATCGTTGACTTTCATCCGAAGTCTCGTTCTAGAGGAATGTTAGAAATAAAATTCCCCGATTGTGTCGAGTCGAAAAAATAAAGCCGTCGCTCCCTCATATATGAGCTATTTTCTGATGAAATCATTACGTTACAACGTGCCACGTTGAACGTTTTATAGCAACGAGGATCTTTAAGAGATCCAGCCGGTTAAAAAGCCGGTTGGTTCCTCTTCCGCGCGCAACTATCGTCCGATCGTCTCGAGCGGTGATTCTCGCGCGTGTATGTGTGTCAGAGAAATAAAAACGCCTTTGCATCACGCGCCGCGTCACGAATCGCGGCCCCGAATCGATCGGGCGAGCGGCCGACGACGACTGTCCTCCGCGCGATAGCCGATATCGTCCGCGCATAGCGGTCCGCGGGCGTTCGCGCGCGTGCACAATGCACGGCGAGTAAACAGAAGATGAGATCCTCTGTTTATGCGGCCGTCCGTCCGTTCGTCCGTCTGTTCGTCCGTCCGTCCGTCCATCGGTGCAACAACAACAGATTCCTGGTGGGTCTTTGGACGACGATCTTGTAGCTCGCTCTTACCGGCCTTTCTCGCTCCATCCTCCTCTCGTCTCACATCTCGTGCCCTTTTTCTTCCTCTCGGCCCCTCCTCCGATCTTTCTCTCTCTCTTTTTCTCTCTCACTCCTCATTCCTCTCGCAGTCTCGCCTCAGCCGCGTCTGCCTCTCTCCTTCTCTTCTTCCTTTCTCCTCGCTCTCGCCCACTGGAAGGCATGGAGGCCTAATGAAGATGTAAGCACTCGGGCCGGCCCTCGTGCACGGTCGTGCTTTCGTCCTCCGTCCGTCCTTGTCGCACTAACGCGACAAGGCGGCTTCCTTGGCCCTGTGTACAGGCCGTTCCAAGTACGTCAGATTGATCGAGCTACTTTTGTAGTTCCTGATCTTCCGAATTTCATGAATCAGTGGGGAAAGTGGCGAGACTTCTTCTAACTCGATATATCGTTTTCTGCGTTACGATATATAGATAATAAATTGAATTTTACATATTCAAGTATATGATTTTGCGACGGGATACACTCTCTTCATACAGTATTTACTATTTACTGCTAGATATCTAATTTTATTTTTAGTATAGAACTGTCTCTGCTTAATGTATTTTTTACTGATTTTTTGCTGATAGAAAGGAGTTCTCATCTGATTATGAGAAAACTAATTTAAGTAATTTATAAGTTTATTCCTCTCTAGTTTGATCAGATTTAATAAACAGTTCATAAGTTATATCACAAATTTTGATAATATCTTTTGAAACTTTTTGGCTCAGTTACTACGTACCGTTAAAGTTCTATCGGTTTTTTTTTTTAGTAAAATTCAGATGCGTCATTGTTGTCGTTTCTGTTAGGATCGTCTTGAATCCTAATATTTTTCGATAAAACTCTCGAGGCTATCAAGAGCTCTTAAGAAAATTCCAGAAGAGATTTCTGGACCAAAAAAGAAAACAATTCAACCATAGGAATTTGAAAAATTTTTATTCAAGAAATGAAAAATCATTGCACTTTTAAGTTTCTGAATTTCTGGGAGATAAAGATTTGTTTTTCGGAAATTCGACAAGTGTTGGAAAATTCAAATCAACTCTAATCGAAATGAGGAAAAGAGTTACATTGTAATTTTCGTATAATGAAAATAAGCAGTGGACACTTTTTGGATTTCCTAATATTTTTCACATTTAACTCTTCAAAACTATTTTCAAAACATCGGGAACTGTGAAATTGCATGGTGAAGACAGTACTCTATTATGTCGAAGTTCTAAAAATGAGATGATAACTTCACAGATCATCACCGCGGTATTATTGTATCACCGACAGCGGACCACCCCGTAACAAGATAATAGCGTCCTGCTATTAGAGAGCCACGATCTCAAGTCGCTACCGCACTATGAGACTATAATAATGTTAATCCTCTACCTCCACTGCGCGCAGTAGACTTTCATCTTTTACCAATCGTTATAGCTTTGAACTTATAACAACACTCATTTCTATTCATTTCTAAGACTCGCGCCTTCTGGGAAAGCACCGATTCATTACAGTCGACTTATCTCTACGAATAATTGAACGTATTTATCAAACTTAAAATAATTTAAGTCAAGCAATAGAGTCCCGAGAATATTAAATTGATTTCCCGCTGAAAGATTCGTCGAATCCTCTATGAAGCGCTCGCGGATGAATAGCCGGTACTGTGTGCTCTCTCAGCTCTCTGTCGTGCGATTGATGCGCACTGGACGGATAGTAGTAAGTAGAGAGGAACCGCGAGATGGAGAAAGGAAGCAGCGTGCGGCGTGGTGCGCGCGGCCCGGGAGAGGGTGGGCCAACAGCTACTCGATATAGGAACTCTCTTGTGGCCCCTTTTACTGACTATTCCTGACGGGAGTGTGTCGGGAGAGCGACGAAGAGCGAGCGAGCGACTGTGAGCGACTGCGGCGGAAGGGACTCGGGCTTGGGCAAGGGGGCGAGCCACGGGGCCCCACGACGACGACGACGACGAGGCTCTGCTCTCGCTCGACTCGGCTCGACTCGACTCTACTCTCCGGAGAGAAGATCCGAGACTTGGCTCAGCTCAGCTCAGGCACGCAGGCCCACCGCTGGTTGGTTGGCTGGCTGGCTGGCTGGGTTGGCTTGGCGCACAGAGAGCCCACCGGGCCACCCACCGCGACCATTCACCGGAACCGAGCCCCATCCAATCTCAGTGACTCTCATTCACCCGTGTACAGGCCCGCGACCTCGACAGCGAGCGCGAGAGGGGGTGTGGGGGAGAGGGGAAGGGGTATAGGGAGAAAACGAAAGACAAGGAACCTATCTGTGATTCGCGTTTTTTAACAAAATACGTTATATTATGAAATAATTGACGAAGGTTGCCTTATAAGAGTCGCATTCCAACTTACGTGTTCCATCTATATACATAAATATATTTTTTCCCAATGTAAATCTCAATTAACTTGGAATTTAAATTTAGAAAGATTCGACGTTTCGGTCTTTTTTTTGCCGGCCGATATATTCGAGGTCGGTGGAAGGAGGAAGACACATCGGCAGGATTTCGTTATAGGGAACGAGAAATTGAACGCCGCCGTGAAGAACCGCCCATCAATCTCACGGAAAGCGGGCGGGCACGCTCTCCTCGCACGCAGGAATTTCTAAGCATTTCCTCGAAGATTCGAGCCATCGCGCAGCCAGCCGGGGCGTGTCGCGAGGAACAAGGACCCCTAACGAGGCTGCGGCCACGTGGTTTTTACGTTTTCACATGCCATAAAGCTGTCCGCACTTGCGCGCCGGCCGGAGATGAATAGATCCAACTCCGATGAGGACCGCCGATCGATCTAGAATAAATAATTTGAATAATAACAGCGCCAAGGGTATTTTTCAACGTGGAGTGAGACGCTTACGTCATCTAAGGTGGCTCTTCGTTCTCCATTAGATGCTTTTGTCGTTGCGGGCTAGTCCTAGTAAATCTGCAAGTAAGCCAAGTAAATTTACATTTTGTCACAGCTCAGATAGTCCGCTATTATTAGTTTTCGTAATGTGTGAATTGGAATATTAAAAAAATGTAAATAAATTGAAATCATGAACGTTTATCAATATATCAATCAATATGAATAAATTGATTGTCAATGTCAATAGCAATATTATTTCGCGATAACAGAAAACTTTGGTCTTTGATACGTTTTAGGTATTGAAGTAAATCGAACGACGAAATTGTGTGTTACATGAGGATCTCTAAACGCAAATCATTGAAACTTAAGATAGATAACAGATATAATTGTTAGAAACTCCGGTGATACTGATTTAAACTGATTAGGCTTTTAAGCGCAAGACCGGGGCGAGATGAGAACGGGAAATCCCTCGTAATATAAATGGAGGGAACCAGCGTGCACCTGCTTCCCTCTCTCCGGGAGACAGAGGGCGGAACTTGAGCATGGGCTCTCTCGTTTTCCTCTTCCTGGAGAACCTTCGAATCTCGGGTTGAACGTAAACGTCAGTTCACTATCGGATATATCAATCGCTTCCCAGCGGTCGAATAGTGCAATCGTTATATTCCCGGCTTAATAGAGCTCTTTCCCCTTCACAATTGGAAGACGCGATCGTGATATCGCATTAACGTCGACGCGGCTGACCCCTCGGTTTGACCTTCGAGAACTCCCCGAAGAGAGAAAGAAAGAGGACGGGAGGACCCCCGGGATTCGCGTCGCGGAAGAGAGCTGGGAAGATCGGACGTCGTCGTCGTCGTGGAACGGATGCAACGTCCCCGCGCGAATCCACCCCCGTTCGCCGGGATGCTCGCGGGAAGTTCGCGGAAACAATAGAGGAGAGGAATGGTGAATGAGGCGCGCCGACAGAGCTGAAAGACGACGCGGCCATTCAAGGGTGCCCCGGAGCGAGCGGGACCGATGCGCGCGGAGAGATGCGAGAGCGCGCGACCGCAATCACGGTAGCCGGAAGGGTGCAGATAGACGGGACGGGGGGTGGGGGGTGCGTGAGGGGGCGCGAGAAAGCCGCTCGCTCCCGAGAGCTTGGACGAGACAGAGACGGAGAAATAATTACAGAGACGCCTCGTCGATAAATCAAGCCCGGTGCCCTCTTCCCGTCTCTTTCTTTCTTTCTCTCCTCCACCTCTCTCTCCCCCCTCGCGAGTGTATCCTGCCTGCTAGTCCCCCTCCGACCGTCCCCTCCGTCGGCGGTGCTGCCCTTTTTCACTATCTCTTTCCGTCTCTCTCTATCTCTCTCTTTTTGTCTCTCTTCCTCCACCTCTTTCCTCTCCTCCGCTTTCCACCGTTAAGCCACGTTTCTTGCTTCGTAGAGCAGAGAGTAGTGTCTTTATTACGCTCAGTGCCCGACCGCATTCTACAGGCCGACTCACAAACGCATAAGCTCACTGTTATCGTCGCGGCAATTACGTCATGCGAGTTTCTTAGCGACCGAAAAAAATGATCGGAATATTTGATGATGTCTATACAGAGAAATTGCTGCACAAGTTATGTTATTTTTGCTTTGTGCACATAGTCTCCTGCTTGTCGAATAAGGCTGAAAATGAAATTACGTTATTTTCTAAATAATTATCATTGACTTCAATAAAATTTGTAATACTTTACTCAAATTTGTCAAAGAAATTTTATAATTTCTTTTTAAAAAACTTTAAATTCTCAGACTATCTAAAATAGAGCTTGATAGAAAAATGATAAACCTTTTGCACTAAGTTATTATTTAGCAATTTTCGCAAGAAGAGTTAAACTGGAGATCTGCGTTTTTTAGCGTATTCATCACGTTTTTTTTATTGGGAAGGAGGAAGAATATTTGATCCCGGATGTAGAAGAAATGAAAGAAATTGTGTTTATATTTTGTTGCTACGAATGTTTTATTATTATTTATATATTTATGGTTGTAATTAATTTTTTATTTCTTGTTTATTATAAGTTTTCTTAAACAAGCTTTATTCAGCTATATTTTAATTAACAAATTAAATTGAACTGAATTTTAAAAGCATTAATTGAATACATTCGTGCGTTATGTTTAATTTCCTTAATTGATAGATAAAAATAAAAAACACTAATACACACACCAAAAATGGTATTGCATATATCGCCCATAAAATTACGGTGTTTCGTGCGGGGGCACGAGCTGTCCTTTTTCGCAAGTTAAACAGTTAATTTCTAAACTTCATTGTCGGTTCATGCTTTCCTCAGATTGTAGGAAATAATTTCCGTTTCTTTATTCGCGTTTCGTTGTCCTTTCCGCGAGGCCGTTTGAGAACCACTTTCGCGCGGCGAGCAATACGGGTGGTCCACGGCGACCGCGTCGTGGCGGAACGAGCAAATACGCCGTCGGCATTTTTGACGGTGAAATCTGACTAGGTGGGATACCAGGGTACCCCGCGCGCGCGCACAACGGCCATCATCCTCGTGTGCCCCTCGTCCATTACTACTGCTCGCCGTATATACGGTGTATGCTCCTTTAAATCGCAGCGCGTCGTCCTCCGCAAAGATACGGCTTTTGGGCTTCTTGTCGCTCCTTCAAATGGCTTAATAAAAAGCGAAGTGGATCCTCGCGCGAGATGCTCGTACGTGCGCACTTTCCAGGCGGAATAACTTGCCCTCCTTTTTTTTTCAAGATCTCTTTGAAATCTCTTCCGCGAGGTCTTCCTTTTTGGAGAGAACGATGGAGCGCGACCGCGATATCACGACGTCGCGTCGTACGAAAACACTTGGATGTTTCCTTTAGTCGAAGCCGCGACGCGTCTCTTCCACTCCGGAAGCCTTCTCTCAAAGCTTCTGGATTATATCGTCAAGAACAGAATTTCGACGAGCCCTCTGCGTCGAAAATAAATTGGATTCTTCTTTAACGCGCACCATTGCTACATTCCGTTGCTTTTCTGCTAGAACGTTTGAGCAAAACTCTGTAATCGGTTTATGTCCGTTTTTACCAATGCAGCTTAACTTTAATCTCGATTTAACTCTTTACCTTTCTCTAATTCCAAATGTTTGAGCAAAAGCCGTCTGTAATCCCTCTTATGTCCGTTTCTACCAATGCAAATTAACTTTAATTTCTAGATAAACTGATTTTTCATCTTTTTCTAGTTTCTAGATTTAGAGAAAGACAAAAAGTAAGTTAAACCGAGATCAAAGTTAGCTTACACTGATAAAAATGGGCGTTAGAAGGAAAAAATGAACCGCTAACGCCGGCAGGGACGGTCTTTGACCAACCGAGTTGCGAATCGTTCTCTCCCGCCCGCGTTTCGATCCGCTATTTTCATGTCCGTTTCTGGGAATGTTTTATTGGTAGACTGCCAGGAATTTTTGTCAGTACAAAGACGCGCGGAAACGTGTGTGTTACGACACTGTCTCGGCCAATGTTTCTCTTCGGGGAACTGTGCTGATCGCAAACACCGTCCGCCGGAAGGCTTACAAAGTCACCCATGTGTCTGAAAGAACACCTGAAACTCGCGACATCGTTCCCATGTTAATTTTCTCGTAAAAGTCCAATTTGAACGAGTATCACAATTCTACTAATCCTCGTCTAATAAGAAATTCGACGTAAAAATTATCGTATGTGTCAAAAATAACGATCTAAGAAAACTATTCATCCGTCGAATAACTGTACCATTCATTGAATATTTAAATGGAAGCAGGGGACAAAAAATACAGACGCAACATTAATAATTAAATAGTTTTTATCAATTTATATTGTACTCTTTCTTTAACGACAGCCACGGAATTATAATCTCGAATTATAATTATAATTAAAGAAACTCGTGTTAAGCATCTCGCGCAAGTGTTCTTGAAGCAGGTGAACTAATCGCTCGCTGACTTTTGTTTGCAGAAGGTGGAAGGTTAGAAAAGGAGCTTACTTACGCGTCGGAAGTACTCGGCGAGGCATCCGCTTCGACGCACCAGCTCGTCATCCAGACGCCGAGGCATTCCGGGGCGAATATCCTGCACCCGGCCGCGCTCAGGGAACACTTGGTAGTGCTGGAGGCTGCGATGAATATAGAGGTGCACCTGTTCGATATGTAAGTCCTATCCTCCGCTCGCTGCGCTTTCTCATTTGTATACGGAAAGGGAACGTCCGGCGTTTAATTCAAAAGCCGAATTAATTAGAGAGAGAGAGAGAGAGACTCGATCGCTTGGCGGCATAATTAATCCCCACGACGGAATCGTGGCGTTTATACGGGGTGACTTATTTACCGGTGATACAAATCGGGAGAAGAGGAAATATACATGAGAGAGAGAATAAATTGAAAATGCGGAATATATGCTTTCCTATAGTATTTTAGAATGTACAGTATCCTGATGTAGAAAGATATGATTTTTTACTTCGTAAATAACTTGTTCAGGGAAACAAATATTGTTAAAATAATTTATGTTAAAAATTATTTAACCTTAAAAATGATAGAAGATATTAATTTTTCGTTTTTTATTCTTAATTTTTTTTTGGAAGCAAAGCATCGTGTAAAAAAAGAATTTTTTTAAAAATACATTTTCTATTTTTTCACATAGGAATTTATCGCTCTCTCCATCTCATTAAATGTTTTAAGCATTGATGTAATTTAACTAATTATTATCGTTGCTTCGCAGACACGCCGATAAAATTATCAGCTTAATTCGCGCGATCGATCTTTCCGTCGATCGTCTCTACTTTAAGAATGAAATGACTCAAAGTCTCGTAGTCACGAATGCAATGTGTCATTTACAGCACGTGGAAGCTGAAGGACTTGTGTTACGCGCCGAGCATACCCAACTTCGACATGCACTACATCGACCAGGTAATACAGCTAGCATATATACGCACGTACACGCATCCGAGACGGATGCACACACGCGCGCACGTACAGCATGAATGGCGCGCGCGCGCGCGAGCACGTGTTTACGCACCGTCTCCCGGTCCCATTAGACCCCTAGTGAAGGCATCAATGCGCGCACGTGACACGTTCACGACGTGTCCGCGTAATAAGCTATCGATAACCGTCGTTAGCAAAATATAATCGCGTACGTCCGACATCGAAATTTTCGAGCGCAATAAAACGTTTCTTTTATATCAATTTACCATTTTACGTTATTATTTTATTAACAATTTGTGCCGTACAAATCGTATACTGAATTTGTTTATGTATTTAATTCTTCGATATTTTACTTAAATTTCTATCTTTTGTTGCTCGGTTATTTCCTTATAGGATATTATAGTCGAAAGATTAATTGACATGACGTATGTACGAATTATCGATAAGGAATCTTGTTTTTCTTTAGAGAAGTATCATAAGGAAAACATTTAAAATTTATAACGACTTCATTGATATCCGCATCGAAGAGAGATCGACGCGAACGTGTATGCGCGTTACATCACTTTGCGCGCGGCTAACGAGTGAGCGCGTTAGAGAAACGACGGTGGCTGTGGTATTTCTCAGGGGAAAAACGCGCGCACGTCTCGAGATCTCATCACGTACGCCAATCCTCGGCTTCCGGGACATTACAAACGTGTTTCGCGCGAGGGACTGCCTTTTTATGCGCCGTCGAAAACTTATGCATGGCCACGAATCTGGCTCTCTCTCTTCCTCTCTCCCCTTCGCTTTCTCTCTTAACATTACATAATACGTATACAATTCTATTATCGTTTAATTTTTATTAGAAACAGGAAGATCCAATTATCTTCTATTTGCGCTACAAGACGTTTTGGTATCCGAGATTTAAGGAAATGTTCGATAGTTTGCTATTTTTGCTAGCACTCTCAACAATAGCTAGAAATAAGGGGGGAGGGGGCGAAAAAGGTTTTCTCCGTATAGAGCGGCGAACAAAATCCGATCCGACTAATGTCCGACTCCGGACATTAACGATCGTCATACGGGTTTTCTGGGTACTAGGCCATTACCGAGGGCCCACCTCGGGGTTCCAGGAAACTCGAATAGGGCGGTCCGCGCACCACGTTCTTTCGTAAGCCTCGCGCGCCTTGCATCCGACGGCGGGATAAGATCATCTTAGATTACACCCTGTACAAAATATCTAAGTGCTGCTCAAACAGATCTCGGCGCATGTCGCCGTCGCGTTTTCCCGAATGACACTTGAAAAGCGGTCTCGCCAAACTCGTGATTTGCATTCGTTAACATAGGCTCTCGCGCCGCTCGTCACTCGTGAGCTAACATTCGTCCACTTAACTCGCTTTCGATTTCCGGAGCGTTATATCATACGATTTTACGATACGATGAAATTGCATTGAACTGAATTGAATCACAGTTTGAATCTGGCATCCCATAACTTGTTTGCGGATTATATTTCATGCGTGAACGCGCCTTGCTCTCGATCGCTTTTATATCCACTGTATAACTGAAACGGGTCAGCGCAAATCTCTCTATTTTAGAAATGGGAAATTTTTATTATTGCAAATAACAATAATGTATTGGAATGATAGTAATAATAAAATGCAAATAATAATCTGAGATTCAAACATAATTTTCATTTAAGCTTAAATATATTTAATCAAAATATTAAGTCTGTTTTCTATTTTCTGTTGCTGAACTGACTGCACTAGTTCAGAGTTTATCTTTTTTACTCCAAAATTGGGAGGAAAAAAATAAACTCTGAACTATCTAACCCTAATCAATTTAGCAATAGAAAACAAGCCCATAAATTCGCACAGTAAAGAGATTTACGCTAGGCAGTACCTATGCATCTTTTTGAAGATGCAAATTCTCCTATGCGTATGCAATCGTGTGCGGATGTGCACGCGCCATGTCGGTTGCATACACACGGGGCAAAGTTGCGAAGGGCTCGGGACAAGAGAACGAGCAATTAGCGTTGAATAATGACGCCGGCGTCCCGCTGCGGTATGCGGCATCATGTTAGGTGTGGCTCGAGCCGTTTCACGCCAAAACGATCACTTTTCGGAGCGGAGGAAGTAATCCCTCCGAATTTTAATCATCATGGAATCTGTTACAGTACCAGGAAATTCCAAGATCGGCGTTTTAAGCGTTTAGATAATTAATGATGATATCCAAGCGTACTATTTCATTAGTGACATTAAAACGTATTCGTTTGCTAGCGAGAAGATGTGTGCTTATTAATTTTTTTTTTATTTGCAGATCTTCGACAGTATTATTCCTTGCGCCATTATCACCCCACTCGATTGTTTCTGGGAGGGTAGTAAACTCTTGGGTCCGGAGTTTCCTGTTCACATACCGTAAGTATTGTCAACTTTTCCGCGATTTATTAATGATAGACGACAAAGAAGTGTTTTAGCAACAAACTTTCATATTCTCTAAATTTGTCTAATATTAATGCATCGAAGTTTAAATGTGCCAATTTAATTAAATATATAAATTGATCTTGCATTAATTTGTTTATGTATTTATAATTTCCGTTAATTTTAACGATAAATTTTAATCTCGTGGATCGTTGTCATGGATCTGTTTGTTCGATTTTCTACTACAAATTTTAATTGTTTGGACACAACAATAAATCAGTTACACCGACGAAACCATTTAGATTTCTTCTTTCGATTGAACAGTGGCGTGAAGAGCAACAGACGCGTCAAGTGGACGAATCTCAATCCCACCACGTTGTTGGACGAGATAAAGAACTTGATCGAGTCCAGCAAGTTTCCCTTTAAAACGCTCGAGGACTACATGAGGAGGGCCGGAATAACGAACGGCTATCAGAGCAAGCCCTGTCTGAATCCGGCGGATCCAGAATGCCCGGAAACCGCGCCTAACAAACAATCCCAAAAGGTAAAATCCTCTCACATATAGTCATTCGCGCTCGGCTCATTAAAATCGTCATTCTATTGAACCCTATAAAATCGCTAAGTAGGTAGATAGAATCGCTAGATAGAATTTATAATACAATTTGCGGCGCAAGAAGCATGATAACTAAGTACGTGCCTCGACTGGAAGATAGATTTCGGAAACGGGACGAGGGTGGGATAGGAATCCGCGATAGTTGCCGGTAATTCGACGAACGCGCACGCATCGTGTGCGTCGCGTTGAACGAAAAAGAAAAGGAGTAGACGCTGCGACAAGATAATATAAAGACTGTCACCGGCGAGACATTCGTCCGCGCGACTCGCGCCGGGAATAACAAGCGATCGCTTGAAATTCTCTACCGGATGCGATGGCCGGTTGTGCGCACGTACGTTATACGAGGACCGGTGGGCGCTTTGATGTCCGACCCGCGGAATGACGACGATGAATATTTAACCGCGCGTCACCGCGCGATTGAAATCGCCGAGTTTCCTTCGCGCGCATATGCTCGCGAAGGATTTTAATCGGGCGTCCGACGTTGCTCTCATTATGACGACGGCTTCAAAAGATAAAAAGAAGATAAAAAAAAATAAGTCGAACCGAGATTAAAGTTAATTAATTTACATTGGTAGAAGTGGACATTACAGTGAATAGTTTATGCTAATTTTTGCGATTTGTCATGGATCTATTTGTTTGATTTTCAATATGAATTTAAATTCCTTCGACAAATGCTAATGGACCGATTAAATCGATGGAGATAAATCGGCTCACGCCTGTATAGCCTTTAGGTATTCGGGAAACGAGAAGGCGACCGAAACTATAGTTGTCTCCGTTAATTAAAAGTCGTCTCGTTGTGACGTCGCGCTTAACACGAGATAAGAAGGGCGGATCGACGGGCGGGGTAGGTAGACGGTGGAGAGGGGGTGGCTCGGTGTCCGAATGAGAAAGGACGGATCCCTTGCGCGAAAACGGCCGATGAGTATGCGAGTCGCGTGGGCCGGCGTGGCGGCCCATTAAAATAATAAAATCGAGTGACGTGCGTCATTATTGCGCTACGCCGGTGGTCGCGGCGGCGGAGCATGCCCGGGCCCGGCCCGGCAGCGGTCCCACACACATACACGCGCGCACCGCGCATCGCATTACGCGGCCGTCATTTCGGTGTCATTAACATACGCGCGGCCCGGCGTGCTCTGACACGTGCACAACGTGAATCGCATCGCTACGCGCCCGTATGCGTATATTAGCATCGGCCAAGATCCCCTCCCTCCCTTCCTCTCTTTTTCTCTTTTCTCTCCCGTCCCTCTCTGGCTTCCTCTTGGTCTCCCTTTTCCCTTGTCCTTCTCTCTCTCTCTCTCTCTCTTTCTTTCCGCCTCCCTCCCTCGTTTTTTCTCGTTCTTTCTCTCTCGGGCACACACCTATTTCTATTTTCATAACGGGTATGCGCGCTCTCATACTTAAAGTAATTGCACTTAATGGCCACGCGGCGCGGCGCGGCCGCGCGGCATGCATGCGCTTCGGAATATTTCGAGTGTAGCTGCAGGCGGAGCACGTTGATCGGGTGTTTAAGTCAAGAACCCGGGATCGCGTGTTCCGCGTATGCACGGGGTGTCCCGAAAGAGTCGCGCTCAGCGATACCACACACACGCGCGTTTTTCCCTCCGCTAATTCAACGCTAATTAAGCGCTGTGTCGTTGACTCGCGATAGGACACACGTTCCATCTATTTGACCAAGATAAAAATAATAAATTTCTATTTCGTTCGTTGAGACAATTTTCCCGCGTGTCGCAAGCCCTAGAGCCCGATAAAACGTTAATGAACGTGCTCGTACCCCACGTCGAGCTATTTTTCTCTCGAACACGTACCAACGCCGGAAGACGGCCGCGAACGTGTCGCGAGCACGAGTAAAAAGCATGAAAAGCGTGCCAGCGGCTCGGCTACATTCTACACGTCTTCTTCGTGGAATTACATAACGCCGCGGCCAGGTGTGAGGTAACCGATTTCAATCACACGTGCGATCGCGGACGATTACGGTGGCTTTATTTGGTATGCCTTTCCTATGTACCTCTTCACTTACGTCTGTACACTTCCGCGATGCAACGGCACTTAATGACGCGCTTTCAATTCAATTAGGACGGCTGTCTAGTCATATTAACTTCGCCTGATTTAATTGATAGAAGAAAAAAATAAAATCTTACATGTATAAAGCGGCATGATGAAAATCACGCTCTTCGCATAACTCTTTTGATCTTCTACTTTTTATCTATCGCGACTGTTAAATATTAAAGGATGAAATTTAAACCGATATTTTGAGTTAAATAACATTTTGTTATTTTTAAATACCATGTGTGTCGAAATTTGTTATTTTAACACGAAACAGTATTATTTTTGCTCCATTGGTTTTTAGTTAAATTAAGATTGTTCTAATTAAATTAACGACATATTGAGAGTAGAAACAGTGACGACCTATGGAATGATTAAAAATGAGTATAATTTGATTACGAATTTTAACGGTGTAAATCTTACATTAAAATTCTTAGTTAGATCCGACTTAAGATTAATCGAGAGTTATGATTTTTTTATTTGTTCCTCTGGAGTTTCGATTTTCAAAGAAAGCCTTTCATTTTCGATCGTTTGTAATACAGGAGTCACGGGTGCCTCGATATTTTTTTTTTGTAAAGGAAAAATCGCGATTGAAATTGGTCAGAGTCCACAGGAGTCAAAAGGATGGGCGCGGCGTTTGTATTTCTATACGCGTGGAAAGAGGAAAGGAAAGTCTTGCTCGAGATACGTTCAGATACGGTAATAATTTCGTTGTCGAGATTCCTATTCTTCGTGCCGCGGTCGTGGTGGGCGCTCATCTGTTCTGGTATGATATAAAGGACAGTGGACAAGGCAGCTTGATCGTCTAAAAGTCACGGCCGGTATGCCCTTTTATAGGACCCTATAAAGTCAACTCGGTGTGGGGTCCACGACACCCCCGGCTACCCTATAAGAAAGAACGTCGCTCGAACCCCCTGTAATAATTCTTTGCCGTAGGAATTCCTGGCGTGACTTGACACGGTTCTGCCTTCGGTCACGCTTGAGAAATTCATAGATGAAAAACAAAATGTTGCGGAAGGGCTTGAGGTGGCGGAGCAGGAAAAGAAATGCGTCTCTATCTAGTCTCTTGCGCTTGAAACGCGGTTGTCATTTGATTAAAAAAAATTTCGGGGATTAATCTAATTTTTAATTGTCATCTTCGTCAATGTTAATTATTATCATTGTTGAAATCGAATTGACGAAAGCAATCGTTGCTCCATATAGAATTGAAAGAAATCCATTATTTTATATTTCTAGTTTTTGAATGGAGCTTTATCCTCATTTAAAAAATAACAAGGGTCATTTCAGAGCTTCTTTTTTTTCGTTTTTTTCTCGCGTAACTACGTTCCAAAATTGTATTTGTGCTCAGGGGAGCTTTCCATTTTACCAATTTCCCAAACGTCATTGCTTTCTGTAACAGGTACCTGATGTAGGAGCCGAACTGACAGGTGGCTGCTATGGATTCGCGGCCAAATACATGCACTGGCCGGAGGAGCTGGTGGTCGGCGGCGCCAAGCACAACAAGACGGGCCACTTAACTCGCGCGGCCGCGCTGCAGACTGTGGTGCAGCTGATGGGCGAGCGCGAGCTGTACGATTTCCTGGCGAACACCTACAGGGTCCATCATATCGATTGGACGCAGGAGAAGGCGGCTAAGGTTCTGGAGACCTGGCAGAGAGTGTTCAGCAATGAAGTGAAGAAGCTGGTGGAGGTCAACGGGTCGGCGCCGTACAATCTGTACGCTTTTAGCACGACAACCATGAATGACATCCTTGGGAAGTACAGCCATGTGTCCGTCACGAAGATCGCGATCAGTGCTGTGCTTATGGTGAGAAATAACTCTGTGATTGATTAATTTATGCACAATTGTTTGGAGTAATGCTATAAAGCTCGAAGATGCCAACACTAAATATTATTTATTTACGATCCATTTTACTTATTTATTTTATTGATGTAGTTTTGTCTTATTTTTTTAGTTGCTATATGCCGGTGTAGCCCTCTTTCGTTGGAAGGATCCGGTGCGTTCGCAATCCGGGGTGGGAATGGCCGGTGTGATGCTGATTTGCGCCACAATAGCCGCAGGATTGGGCTTCTGCGCGCTTCTAGGAATCCCGTTTAATGCCACCACGACGCAAATAGTGCCGTTTCTTGCCCTCGGTCTGGCTGTGCACGATATGTTCCTGCTGACGCATACGTATGCCGAATTATCGGTGAACGAAGTGCCCAGCAGCGAACAAACGGGAGTCGTTCTCAAGCGAACCGGCCTGTCGGTGCTACTGACAGGTCTCACCAACGTTGCTGCCTTTTTCGCAGCGGCGATAATTCCAATCCCAGCCCTTCGGACATTCTGTATGCAAGCCGGTATTTTGCTGGTGTTCAATCTGGCCGCCATGCTGCTGATATTTCCCGCGATGGTCAGCCTGGATTTGCGACGTAGACGTTCCGGTAGGAAGGACATCCTCTGCTGCTGCTTGCCGGCGACACCTAATCTTAGAAAAAATAGATACTCCGTGAAAAACAACGGCACGGTCAAGCAGACAGTCACCAGGGCAATACCGCCTGAGAGACGAGAAACCTGTACGCAGATTTTAACACCACAGAATACGCAGAACGAATCCTGGGTATGAAATGACGTACATGTATGCATACATATCGTATATATACTGGATTGCATTTTATTAGAGATTGAAAACATTTTATTAAATGTTTGATTACAACGATACTCGACAAGAATAAAAAAGGGCACGCTTTTACGTAAAGTAAAACAATATAAACAATAGCAATTGCTTTCCATGTATTTGCATCAAGTTCAAATTAACGCAGAATCATTTATAACTATCCTATTCGTGTTGCAGATAGGTGGAAATATCATCGACTCGGAGCTGGATAAACAGTGCACCGAGGAGGACGCGCTGACCGGCTGTTCGCAAGATGATTGTCTGAGCTTCTCCCTGACGCAGCTTGCATCTCGGCACTACGCACCCTTCATCAGTCGACCGGCTACCAAAGTGTTCGGCATGATAATCCTGACCGTCGTGCTGACTGGTAGCATATGGGAGGCGATACGTCTACGTGACGGTCTGGATCTGACCGATCTGGTGCCACAGAACTCGAACGAGCACGCATTCCTGTCTGCCCAGGCGAAGCATTTTGGCTTCTACAACATGTACGCGGTCACCGGCCGAGATTTTGAATATCCGAATAATCAACGATTGTTGTACGAGTATCACGACGCCTTTATGCGGATCAAGAACGTCATCAAGAACGACAATGGTGGTCTGCCCGAGTTCTGGCTTAGCTTGTTTCGCGACTGGCTAAAGGGCCTGCAGACGGCATTCGATAAGGAATACGACAACGGTTGCATTACCCAGGAGAGATGGTTTCCGAACGCGAGCGATGAGGCAATCTTGGCGTATAAACTACTTGTGCAGACGGGTTACGTAGACAATCCAATCGACAAGACGCTGATTACTCAGGTGCGACTGGTCGATTCGGACGGTATCATCAATCCACGCGCTTTCTACAACTACTTGAGCGCATGGGCATCCAACGATGCGCTTGCTTACGGTGCTTCACAGGCAAATCTGAGACCCGAGCCACGCCAGTGGATCTACGTTAATGATCATGAGCTCAAGATCCCTAAGAGCATGCCGCTTACGTATGGACAGATGCCGTTTTACTTGCACAGGCTCACAGATACGCAAGATATCACACAGTTGATCGGTAGTGTCCGGGAGCTGTGCAAAAAGTTTGAAGAACGCGGTTTGCCAAATTTCCCGTCCGGTATACTGTTTCTCTTCTGGGAACAATATATGGATCTGAGGAGCTCCATGGGTATCGCTCTCCTGGCTGCGTTAAGTGTGAGCCTCTTCGTCGTCGGACTGCTGCTACTGAATATATGGGCTGCCGTGTTGGTCAACATCTCTCTTCTCGGTGTTATCACGCAACTACTAGGCATTATGGGTCTGTTCGACATCAAATTGAGCGCGGTGCCTGCTGTACTGCTAGTAGTTAGTGTGGGCATAGCTGTTCATTTCACGGTGCATATCTGCCTGGTAAGTAATTTGAAAAACTTCTTTATTAGCATATTTCTAATTTAATCGTTTCACCTGCTGTTTCGGGCATATTGAATTTATGATGTCAAACATTTTTTTAAAGATTGAAAAAGATTGAAACGTTTTGGCTTTGTTACAATTGTTATTTCAATTGTTATATTGACATAGATCGTTATTGATATATTTATTCATCAACATTTCTACTTTGACTCTAATTGGTTTTCCTATTCTTTTTTCAGAGTTTTGTCACCAGTGTGGGCAGCAGAGATCGCAGGATGCGCTTAGCTCTGAAACACATGTTCGCTCCGGTTGTCCATAGTGCGCTCACCACGCTGCTCGCCGTGATCATGCTCGCCTTCTCAGAGTTCAATTTTATAGTCAATTATTTTTTCCTCGTATTACTCTGCGTGATCGGCATCAGTCTTGTGAATGGCGTCTTCTTCTTTCCTATTTTGCTGTCTCTAATTGGTCCGTCGGCAGAAGTGATTCCGAACGATCATCCGGATCGTATATCCACGCCAACGCCGCCGGCGTCGCCCGTCGTGAGGAGATCCAAGCCGCCCACACCGCCGAGGAGATCTCACAAAATCGACAATGCCCGGCTGCACGCCGAGCCGTCGCTCACGACTATCAGCGAGGAGCCCAACTCGTGGCACAGCACTCAGGAATCCTGTATTATTGTCCAGCCGGAACTCAAGGTGGAGACCACGTCCACATGTGGCAATCAGGTGCGTTGAGATTCGCGATCGATTGATTATTGATCAGCATGAGATATACTTTTTCCAATAAATTTGTCACGCTTCTCCGAGCATGACTAACGAGCGTGTTCTTTCATTTTGACTAACAGAACTGTAGCGGATCGGATACGAGTGGGTCTAGTCGAACATCGCCGATTCCGCCCACGTCACACATCACCACTAAAGTCACCGCAACGGCGAACATCAAGGTCGAAGTTCACACACCGTTGGCTGGTAAGCACATTCATTTTGATAAATTTTCAAACCTCCAAAATATTCCCTTAATGTTATTCGATACTTTAAACTAATTAGAAACACTTTTTGACTAACGCATGCGACTGTAATGATATATTGTTGGAAATATTCGCTTTCGAATTATTTCAATGCTTTTTTTTTGAGAGATTGTAAGTTTTGGTAATTTTCTTAATATTAATAGAATAAAATTATATTACTAAAACCTGTGCACATTGCAAGACTCAGATTCATAAATAAAAGTATGTGATGTACATCTTTCCTAATTTTCTGTGCTACTTTTATACTATATCTTTATATATTTAGTTACCATCTTGTAGCATTTTCTCAAATCAATGTGAGATGGATGGGGATGGTAAAAATATATGTTCATTTTCATGAAAATTATAGGTGGAATGGATCGTGAAAAATGCCGGCACTCGGGCAGCAGTAGTCGAAGGAGCTCGCGCTGCAGTGCGAACATTAATGCTGGGGAGTCTTCCAGTTCCAGTTCTGAGCCAGATTCAGACTCTAACCCAAAACATTAATAACAAGTACCGGGGGGACCGGCAGCTACTGCTCAAGTACCACGCAAGGCGGGAAAACACAGAAGGCTGACTAGGATAGATTAATAGATTTTCCATTATATCTTCCTGTTTTCCTCTTCTTTCCCTTCCCCCTCCCTCATCCTTACTTAACTCCTTATTCTTTTGTTCCACTATTTTCCTCTGTCTCAAATGAGTAATGCAACATGAGTTGTCTTTACTCGGATTTTAAAGCGGAAGCATTATAACACAAATCGCATTTTTATGTATATGAATATTTTTGGAAACAATTTTGTTGCGCATTTAATATCTTGTGTTCTGTACGCCGAATTTTTTTAAGTTTAAAATAGATTATTTCTCCGTAAAAACCAACATTATATTTACTTGGGATTTGATATTAGAAGCGGATATTTACATTTTATGTGTATATTAATGCGTGAATTATTACAAGGTTTTAAGTAAATTGTTAAAGTTCTTAATCAAAAGCAAATTTTAACCGAAATGATGTGAGAAAAATAGGATTCTATTCGAATATTTCAACAGTAATAGTATTCATCGAATATGTAATAGTATTACCAAGGACAATAATGTGTACAACTTGATAAATTAATGTATTAGATTATTTTAGGTAAATACTATCTAAAATATATATTTTAGATAAATTTATTTAATTAATGACTGCGGCGTCACAAGAGTAGTGTCATGTACTCTACTGGCAAGCACATAAGGACATTGTATGATATTATACTCTTCGAGAAAGAGAAATGACAATACATGCCGGTGTGCCTTTGTTTATCAGAGACTGACACTAATGCGTTTGTGTCGGTGAGCGTATTTGTAATATTTGCGTAATGCATAACGAGAAAAAGCATTTACTAAGATGTATATATACATATACTCGTTATTTAATTAGAAAGCTAAAGATTTTACCGTCACTAAGATGTGATGTTTTTAAATGTAATCGTGAAATTTTACGAGGACGACGCTTTATTGTGCGGCAACAAGCGACAAAATTTCCAGATATTACTATTTATTTTTTTCTACATTAATCATATGTAACGCGCAGTGTGTATGTATGTGACTAGGAGCGATACTACGATACTGAATCTCTGAGATCTATTTATTATTTATTTTAATAGTATTCCTCGGCGTTTCTGCGGGTGTGTGTGTGTGTGTGTGCGAGCGCAATATTTTGTACGCACAAACATATGATGACTTGTAAAAATAATTATTTATATCGGAATATACGAGAATATTTTCATTGCCTACGATAACAACGGTACTTAATTTAATGGAGTATATATTCCTATTCTGATATTCATACCTCTAATGTGTACAAAGTTGTAATATATAGTGACCAATATAACGCGGCGTAACTGCGGCACGCATTGTCATGAGATGTGACTCGTGAAATTATGTACAATATAAGCGAGAAGTATTCCTTATGCCAAGTCAATTTTGTATACATATGCGAGACTCGAGATGTGTATTTAAAGTGTACGAAAAGCGTCCTGCGAGACGGTATTTGCATTTTGTATAAAGTACATGTTGTATAAGTTCGGATGGGAAAAATAGTCAATATACCTCTAATATACGTATAAATTGTGTCCATGGCTCATTCTTTTGCAAACTTTATTGTAAGAATCTAATTATTTTTTATGTAACGAATGTGTAAAAGCTACTACTTGTACCATTTATAATCCCATTTTTTTGTAAATATAAATAACATTGTAATAAGAACATTATTATTTTTACTGCCGTTATTTGATCGGCAATCATAAATAAGATTAAGACACAAAATTAATTGTATTATTGTAAAGTCGAAAATTCAGAAATCAGATTATAAACATTTAAATTGCATTAAATTATATCAATCTCCCTTCGTACTAATCTCATGAAAAAGGTAGTTTATTATAGTCTTTTATATATTTATACAAAATTCGTAATGTACGTGGGGCTTTACCAATTTTAAAAAATTTTTATTTTTGACTTGAAACTTTTGTTAGTATTGCCACATATCTAATTGTATTTTCCCACTTTATTTATTTTTAAAATGGTTAATTTTTATGATTCGCGAATACCAACCATTTTAAAATCAGTAGTCGATAAAGTTACTCGTAACTTTATCGACCACCTTTATCCTGGCCGCCGAAACAGAAAAAGTGCCAAAAGTGGAAAAAGAGGACGAACACGTGGCACCGGTGGCACGTGGCACGTGAGCAGTCTCTGCAGTCTCACGATCGAACGTGTACTGGTATTACTTTATGCTACTTGTCAAGCTCGCTGTCGTATAACAACCGTATTGTATGATTTAAACTACAGTTTATTCAAATTAAATTAGTATAAAATAACAAGTGGAGGTTTCCTTGATCGACTCTGTGTAGAAGACGAATCTCTATGCTGGCACGGCATGACAATTTAGGGGGAGTGATGCGCCATCGTGAAGATAGATAAAAACCAACCAATCCAACCATTAGAGCAATCCAGAAGCCTGCAACATAAAGCGAATCGGTCTCAGGTAGTGCAGCAATCCTAAGAGGAGAAGCCAGGTCCAGAACGAAAGAAATACGATTAGCAGTAGCAGCCGACGAGTGGGTATCAGCGAAATCCGAGAAAGCACCGATTTATCGCAATGGTGATGGTGACTCGCTGATTAGCAGACAGAAATCAGCATACGATTCGCTACGTTATTGTAAGTTTTTAGCAATTAAGAAAAGCGCATAAACATTGTCGAAGAGCGAGATTAGTCGTCCCGTGAAAAGAAACGCGTCGTTACATAACGAACCGGTCCGACGAGCGTCTAGGCCTAACCTCCTAAGCCCTTTAAGCAGAAAAAGCGTACGTAGAAATCTAAAAGCGCATTATTCTAGCGAAAGCTCTCCGACCGAAACCAGAGTTACATCCGGATACAGTTGATTGAGCGCGTATTCCTGTTCGAGGGACACAGATACCAGTTCAATACAATAAGTTAATTGCTTTAATGAAAATAGACTACGCCCGATAGGAACTTAGGCATGATCGGAGAACTCAGGCTGAACGAACAGTAGAATCTCGCATATAAGAGAGTTGTCGCTAACATTTTACGATAACAACGTATTTCACCTGAAAGAATTCTACCACGTCACGTGAAGAGGCAATACTCTGTATGAAATTAAAAGGAAAAACAATGATCAACTTTGAAATTAGGGATATAGGAAGTTGTCCACAACTTTAAGCGAAGTTAGAAAGTTATTTAAGAAAACAAAGCACTATTCGTCTACAGATTGAATTTAATTCATTAAAGCAGAAACTTAGCGAGAGTGTACGCGCATACGGACTCAGAGTCGACCATTTACTAATAGAATAATACAAATTAGTGACAGAAAGCTAAAGGTACAGTAGCGAGCAGAAACGCGTCACTATCCAAAAACAGGTCGAAGTCTTTCGCACCAAGAAGAATAAAGAATTCGACACTGAATTCCAGGCTGAAATTAAAAATATCAGAATGTCACTTGGGTATTCGTGGCACAATAGATGTCGGACTCTTGAAATTATTAAACCACAACGTGAAATTCCTATTGATACGGATATCCTTGGTGATTTGTGTAAGTTAATCGCTGAAGTATTGCATGGCACATGCAACATTGCACCTGCGCACCTTGATCCAATTCTAAAAAAGGCTCTTGATAAAAAAGAATCCATTGAATATGACGCTGAAACACTTATGTGGGTGTCTGCCTTGCAAGTTGAAAGTAAGATGTTTGCAGCAAGACGCCATACTAATTTTCCCCCTAACTTGGATCGGGAAGTGTTTTCCCGTGTTGAGCGTACCAACACGCTCCTTTCAGATACTCTTTACCCATTGGCAGTAGTTCTTAATGAGATTGGTCAATTTACCGTTGAAGGCCAAATGTTTGTACCTCGCTATAATGGTGAGCGTGATTTTTCTTATCATAAGCTATTCAATGATCAAAATAAATCGCGCAGTCATTTCAAGAACTTGGTTACACCTCCTATATTACTTGGATCGTCTGAGACTTTTCCGACCTTTGAGGAAATCCGTAATCGATATGTTAAGCTGAAAGGTCGTATGTATGCAGCTAAGCTGTATAATGTGTTTCGTCCCGTTGAAATGTCAGAGAGAAGAGGCGGTAAATCTCAACTAGTTTACCGTCAGCGACAAGGCGATTCTGACGATTTCAAAGTTTGGTCTCCAAGACGTGTTGGATCCGATTCTTTAGAAATTGGTGCGATTTTAAGATTTGGATATCCAAATCCGCTTGGCGATATTAGTGTCGCTGCAGAGATGACTTTTACTAGTAATACATCTGTTGGTTTGTCGTTCTTGGTAGATGAGTTGATTTATAATAAGTTAGTCAGATAACTTTATCTTCCTGTGTGTGACGCGTTGATCCGAGAAATCATGATCGAAAATACGCAGTATGGGTTTTCTATTTATGTAACCGTCTACTACCGTCAGGTTTTCGAATTTAAGATCCGTTGTACGGATGCTCTCCAATCCTGCAACTCCTCGAGATGTCCGGCGATATTTTTACGATCGCTCACCACTTCCTGGTGCTAAGTGGGGTGGAGATCCAGCACCCCAAGCGCATGGGCGTAGATTAAGTGAGGGTGATCTTGCTGCACCAATTCGAGTAGACGTTGGTGATTTCCCGGTGCTGTTAAACCCTGATGACTTTATGCCACAGGAGTATTCACGCGACAACGATCTTCTCGCTGATGTCTCGGCCATTCAAAACCTTTTGCAGTGTATTGGACGGAAATATTCTAAGTACGTCTATTGTCATCGGATTGAATACAGAGGCATGGGTCAGGCATCGCTTCTGGTCAGCAACGGCACGGGAACCCTTCGTTGCCACGATCTTCCCCGAGTGCGCGACGATTCTATGGAAATAGACTTTGCCGCGAGGATGGGTTTAACTGGAGAGACCAGTCACTTTTGGACACCAGAGTGCTTGACAAATCCCGAATTCTATCTCGGAATTGCTCATCTTCTCGGTGAACAACCGCATAAGACATCTGATGCTTACGCGATTCGCTCATCTACAATTGCGAAGAAAACGGCTCGTATGCAGTATATAGCTGTCTTATGCAACTTAAACAACTCAATTATGTTTTAACAATTAAAGAATTCGACACTGAATTCCAGGCTGAAATTAAAAATATCAGAATGTCACTTAGGTATTCGTTGCCCAGTAAATGTTAGACTTCTGCAATTATTAAACATTAACGTGAAATTCCCATTGATACGGATATCCTTGGTGATTTGTGCAAGTTAGTCGCTAAAGTATTGCATTGCGCATCCAACATTGCACCTGCGCTTGATCCAATTCTAAAAAAGACTCTTGATAAAAAAAAATCCATTGAATATGACGTTGAAACACTTATGTGGGTGTCTGCAAGTTGAAAGTAAGATGTTTGCAGCAAGATGCAATACCAACTTTCCCTCTAATTTGGAAGTGTTTTCCCGTGTTAACCGTATCAAGTTTAACTTTCCAGATACTCTTTTCCTATTGGCCATTGGCAGTAGTTCTTAATTAGATTGGTTATTTTACCATTGAAGGACAAATGTTTGTACCTCGCTATAATGGTGAGCGTGATTTTTCCTTATCATGAGCTATTCAATTATCAAAATAAATCGCGCAGTCATTTCAAGAACTTGGTCACACCTCCTCTATATTACTTGGATCGGCTGAGACTTTTCCGACCTTTGATGATATCAGTGTTCGATATGTTAAACTGAAACCTTGTGTGTATGTAGCTAAGCTTCATCCCGTTGATATGTCAAAGGGAAGAGGCGGTGAATCTCTACTAGTTTGCCGTCAGCGAATAGGTGACAATTCTGACGATTTCGATGTTTGGTCTCCAAGACATGTTGGACCCGATTCTTTAGAAATGGGTGCGATTTTTTTATTTGGATACCTAAATCCGCTTGGCGATAAAAGTGATGATCGCTACAGAGATGATTTATACTAGTAATACAGCTGTTGGTTTATTGTATTTGGCCAATGAGTTGATTGCAGATCAGAGCTGACTCGGGTTTATAATAAGTTAGTCAGATAACTTTTTCTTCCTGTGTGATGCGTTGATCCGAGAAATCATGTTCGAAAATACGCAGTATAGGTTTTCTATCTATGTAACCGTCTAGTTGCACTACACTGTCCTATTCTCCCTACGACCCTTTGACCAGTAACCGTTGAAATGCTCATCAATGTAAAGATGTTTGCCCATTCGCGATAAATCTTTACGATGTATCTCGTTATCATTCTCCGACGACAAACTTTTACACACACCCTTCCGTGAGGTAGCGCATGAACCCGAGCAAAGGATTGATTGCAGTTGATGTATGATGAAGCGAAAACTTACGATAGACTAAACAAGCAAACGAAAAAAAAAAACGGGCGAGCCAAGATCACAGGATTCGAAGTAAGATAACTTGAATCCTTATCTGACAGAAAGCTCATCATCATTCAGTACTCTACAAAAGAAGCAGAATCTGACTATACCGTGTCCGTACCACGTACCGTATGAAGTATAGCAATTTAGCTACGAGCTAGAAATTTATTTTGAAAAAAATAGGGCGACTACAGCAAACGGAGACTAGCAATCCGAAATCGGCGTTCCAGCGATAGAGGTCAGATATCAACAACTCCAAGATTACCTAGATCAAACCAAGGAACTGCGCAAGAACCTTCGTGACACAGTAACAGCAGATGTGCCAGACTATCCTCCAGATAATATAAAAGGACAATGCCAAATTGACACTGCTATTAACACGTTTAAAAACTATATATAAAATAATGAATAACAAACGAGATCTAATCGACGCGATCGGCACAATAAGCAAATTACGAAAACTGTACATTTAATTATGCCGGATGTAACATTAAGAACAAAAAACAGATACTACATACATACAAATGCATTTATTAGACATAACACTCTGCTTAGATGGATCCGTTTTAATATTGTTTTGTGTCCACTAAATCTTTTAGTTTTTAGTTATCTTTGTACTACATATGAGGCATTACAGTCTTTACATAATATCTTATAAATTACGTTATTGTTTAAAATTACTGGATTTGTATCTTTATGTACCTTGACTCATTATATTCATTATAACCTTTTTCTTTTAAGATATACAATAAGGCTGTGAGAGATCTTTGGGTAATATTGTATTCTGTGTTGCCCATGTATTTTTTTCTTTTAAAATACTTTTTTCTTCGCTTCTAGTACTGTCTGTTAGAATAGAATCTTGTGCAGATTGTATAATATTGCCTTCTGATTGTATGTCTGTTATATTTGTTATATTAGGAGGTAATTCTATTATATTGAAATTATTATCTTCGTAAAGACATTTCATACAGGTAGAATCTTTTATATTATTAATGAGAAGATGTTCTTGGGATGTGATAATATTTTTATATTTTGTTTGAAACAAATGACAATTAATTTTGTTGCCTGCGAGATAAATCTTATTTTTGGCATTGTAATTTTCTTTTTTATGCACACTCTCGTTATGAAATTATATAAAATATTGCCATAAAATTGATGAAAGTACAAAAATTTAATACAATGAATATTACATTTATTTCGTACATATGATTTAAGACCCAAAATGCGAATACTTGGAATTTATGTAACCGTTCTCGCGAACATTATTGATATGTATGTAATTATATACTGCTATTGAACAATATATAACAAATGTTTTTCATCTCGTATATATTATTACTTTTAAAAGTTTTTAAAGATAGCTAGTTGGAAATTATTTCAGAATGTATATTACAATACTTTTATTTAAATATTAATACAATTCTAAAGAATAGACATTAAATATTGATTTAAACATTTAATCTAAATGTATAAAATTATTTGTCATGTTAAACGCTACTTTTAATTCTTATATTTTTTATACAAATAATACACATTATTCAATGTATACACATACATGATTCATAATACACATAATTCACATCGATTTAATTTTTTTAGCTGAACGATATTAAATTCGTTTTTTCTATGTCTCAATTTTATAATATGCTAATAAAAATATAATCAATTATGTTGATATATTGTCAATAAATGGAAACGACATTGAAAAAATATAATACTTTCGAAACGAACGATTTTGTTGAAGTATAAAATATATAAAAATTAGATGAGATACCGATTTAAAAATAATTATGTAGGACCATCAAAATAATTACATAGAACACTCAAGCGTTTATGATAATGCTGCAAAAAGTTTGAACATTCTAACAACTAGCTTCAGCATCAAATTTAATTGAAATGGCGCAACATAATTATTTTCACATCAATATCTGGCTATACTTATAAGCAGGAATACAAACGCAACGCGATATATTATATTAATACATACAAAATGTTTGTACTAAGATAAGAACAATGTAACTGTAGAATTAAGTTAAGCACAAATAAGAAAGTAATCTTACAGAAAAAGAAAAAGGAGGATTCAATTCATGACTTTAGAAAAATAATTAATGCAAATCTCATACGTCAGTTTTTCTTTTTTTATCAAGGAAAGGATGTTGTGAGCGACCAGAAATAGCGATTAAATTCAGCAATAGCGTATTTAGCAATAATCTAGTTCAATAGCAATTAAGAATAATAATAACGCGAAAGATAAATCAGCCCAAACCAGTTGTATGGTCGATATGGCGATATTCGAAATTGCATCAAAGTTCCGATACAGAGAACGCTGATTGCGGATTGGCGAAACCGACTCAGCAATGAACCCGCCGAAATAAAAAGCAAGAAAAGAGCACGAACACAGGAGTAGTCTCACGATCAAACACATACGAGTCATACTTGGCGTCAGCGCATAATAACTTAAAATTATTGTACAATTTTATATAAACTACAGTTTACTTAATAAATATTGATATAAAATAATAAGTGGAGATTTATTTGACTGACTTTCTGTGGAAGACGAACCCTTATACTTATACCGGCATGGCACAACACGTTGTCAATATCAACATCTTGTTTTCAAAGTCAAGTTTTTGTCTATAGTCACTTTTAATACATTTTACTTTAGTTTTTAACCGCTCGTTAACAATCCTGTTATCCAATATCCAAATTTTTGTATATTCAATGTTTAACGTTTACAACTTTAGACATCTTAATGCTTCAACAGAGTAAAAATTACTAGATCGTAAAATTTTATATAAAATTATGTCTTAGATAAAAGTTGCTTGTGTTGTATTAAAAAAAATCATTATTTTGCGTAAAAGTATTGAAGTCATTGAAAGATATGCTGAATATTTTATTTTTTACATAAAAGCACATATTAAAACACAATTATTTATTCTTCACTTTTCAATGATCTCACTTCAAGTTTTACATGCAAAATTTATACGAATTAATGTAATAAAAAATTATGTAAGAAAAATGATTCTAATTAAAGAAACAAAACTTATAATAAAACTGATCTTGAAATTTAAGATACTTTCTTATTCATTTACAATATTTGGAACAAAATTATGCTGACCACAGATTTTCGCCCTCGAAACAGACTATATTTAACAAACACTCTTTTGTTAATCACATCAATAATTCAGAAAGTATTCTGTTGTCATTTAAAATAAAATGTGCTGTACAATTCAATTTTTTGTTCTTTCTATTATAAAGTATTAGATGCGCGTATTCATTACTTTATTTGAATATCTTACAAGCATCTTTTGATAGCACTTCGTTCTTTTGTAAAAATGTTTCAATAATGTCAATAACTTTTTTATACTTTTTTCGAAACGTCTATTTTTTTGCTGCAAACATGTCAGTTTCTGCTGTAACATGGCATTGCGTGCGTTGGCTTCTTGTAATTGTTTTCGCAGCTTGTTGCAATTCTGTGAATTTTCTTCATCTATAGATATAACATTTTGTCTGAAAATATTAAAAATTTAAAATTTAAAAACTTTTCTTGCGTTTTTATAATACGTAGAGATGTTTGTTCTTTAAAATTAATTTTTAGTTATTGCTAGATATCAAGCATTGAATTTTTCTTGACGTTTACATTACATTTTATATATATATTTCTTGTAAAATTCGAAACTAGAAAAGGGACACGTTTATTAATTATGTGTTCGGTTAATATTTAATTTCATATAACCTTGTTTCACTAGATAAGTGTTGCGTTTCAGTTTGTGGTACAATAGTTCTAGAAGTGGATAATGTTTCGCAAGTTGCATCCGAATTATGAATCTCATCAGCTGTATCAGATTGTGTTGTCACTGTAGATGATACAGCCATAATAGTTGGATTAGCTTCATTCTCATGTTGTAAGTTTTCATAAATATCGTCGTTTTCATTTTCAGGGTAGGTTTCTAATCTTCGTCGCTACAGATGCAAAATTTTAAATAAATTTTTATTTATGCACATTATATTGCTATACACTTCTCAACAAAATTAATTAAAGAGTCACTTAAAATCAGCGCTGACAAGGACCAAATTCGAAGTCACGTATTTTCGCGAAAAATGATATTTGCAAAAGCATTTTAAAGCTTAAAGCCTTAGCTTTCAAAAGCTTCAAAGCACGTTTCTCTACAAATAAGATTTTATTACAAACAGCGCTGATTTAAAGTAAATCTTGCAAAATTGAGGAATAAACTTCAACTTTGATGTGCACAGGAAGAACAAAGTTTATTCTCTAATTTTTTTTTGTATTGTAAAACTTAATAATTTTTCTTTAAAATATTTGCTTAATTATTATACTACAATTTCTTCATTAAGTTATGATGATTTGAAGTGAGTAGTGCCTTTTCAGGTTTTATTTCTAAAAATCTATATATTCTGTCTCTGGGGTATTGTGTTGAATTATTTGCCATTAATCTGCAATCATTTTTCGTGAGGATACGTGACTTTGAATTTAGTTTTTTTTTTTAGCATTATTAATATTTACACAAACTATTATACACAATATAAATTTATATTATACATTAACATATTATTAAACAAATTGATAATTTTTTTGTCTTAAATACATACCGTTATATGAAATAGAGTTGGTATAGCTTCGGCCTTTAAAAGACGCTTTCCGTCTATAGATAAATAAAATGAATCGGTGGTAAAATGTTGACTGCAAATCTTCGCCGACAAAGGCGGTTTGAAGTTTCTTATTTTTGTCCCAATGGACTTCAGCCAAACTTCTCTTCTACCTTTATTTTTCGGGATTCTGAAATAAATAAAATGACTATAGCTGCCTTATTTAATATCACAAAAACTATTCCTTGAACAACAATTTTGATAACTACCACATTAAATAGATACATATGTAAACTCTAACTCAATGTACGACCAATTTTTCTTAATTTACATTAGCAACTACTGCTATATAATCTAATTAGTTATAAAAAAATAAATCGACTTGCTTATCAAATACACTTACCTATGGAAAGTTATAGCTGCCTGCAAATTATATGCTTCTCCACATATGTTACATGTATAAACCATGTTATAAATAATCAAAACTTAAACTATGCCACTGTTATTTTATATTGTTTGGAGTTATATTTCAGTTTCTTTATCTTGCCTTTATAATTTTTGTAAAACGTAATATTGTGGAACAATTAATACAAAGAATGTTTAATTATAAAACATTATTTTATACAGTTTCTAAAAAATACTAAACGAAAAGTAATGAGTATAAAATACGTTGATAATAACGTTGATAAAAGATTATCTCCTTTATTTAAATTAAATTCAAAATTAAAATTATTTCTCCTCGCTTATTTCTTTTGTAAGCTAATTCTTTCTGTACAGGTTTTCTCAGTTATGTCAAATTAGCTTTCTGACAGCAAACAACAACTACGAGATTCTAACCTAACGTAACCAACAAACCCAAACCAGCT
>NW_020220783.1:81482-103716 GCF_003070985.1 Temnothorax curvispinosus | reverse complement strand
TAAAACTGAACATGTTTTACAGGACAAACTAGGGAAGATAGAATCTGTACTCGGAAGCACTGGTCTTGCCTTAACCTTAAATTGCCTTGAAAGTATCAGCTGTATTAATATATAAAAGTAATATACTTGACAAGATGAGAATCATAGCTCATTATTAGTCATTAAGAACTTAATTTTATTTAAAAAATTTAGAAAAAATAGTATCTATATCTTATTAATTATGTTACACATAATTTGCAGGTTTCGGTGAGTTCCTGAAATTTTCAATTTAAAGTCGAAGGACTCTACTACTAAGTTCTTACCTAGCTCATACACTTGCCTGATATATTTAGAGTATATGAAATAATAGTGAAATCATGGAACGTGTACCATTGCACAAAGCATTAGAACCGTTGGCTTGGCTAGAGGGAACGTGGCGAACGGAGAGTCAAGGCAACGGCAAATACCCGACGATCAAAGATTTTAACTATTACGAGGAGATAAGCTTCACGTCCCTGGGGCAACCCATGTTCAATTATACCATGCAAAGCTTTTCCAACTCGGATTTAAAAAAGCCGATGCATCGGGAGACAGGCTTCTTGAGAGTAAACCCGGCAACTGGTGAAATAGCTCTTATCTCGGCACATAATTTTGGTTTGACGACCATTGAATGTGGCGAGGTAACTGACAAAGCCATCATCTTAAACAGTACTGATATAACCAGGATAAAATGGGCGAAGGATCCTCGTGTAACTCAGGTACGTCTAAATTTTATCAACTTAGTTGACATTTATGTAAACAACAGCTTAATTACACAATTAAAATAAATAATTTTAAATTTTATGACAGGTACGCAGGGAATTTAAACTCAATGACGATTGTTTGGAATATGTGCTTTACATGGCGACGTCGAATACTCCAGTGCTGACCGAACACTTACGGACAAAATACGTGAAAGTGAGCGAAGAAGTATAAAAGAATGTGAAGAGCAAATCAATATTAAATCATTTTAATTCTACTACACGTTTTTGAGTAATAACTATCATTGATTTTGAGTAATAACTATATTAATTACTATAATTTTGTAAGCACCATGCGCGAATAAAATTTTAGAACAGTGGAAAATGTGCATGTCGAATCGATTGCTCACTTGATAATTTACTACAATTGTATGAGCATCCGTGCACATTGCATGACGAATGTATTATATAGTAATTTCATCACAGATCATAGATTCCATGAAATTGTTGTCAAAAGTTATTCATTCGTTCGTTATATAATAGGTTTAAGTCTGTTTTTTCCGTTATAATAGCTTTAGGTCTGTTTTTTTCCGTGATTGCGTAATATTACGTTTTCTGCTATTGATACATGTATATATAATTAAGCATTGGAGAGAAAAAGAGAGAAGATGAAAACACTAAGAGATCTTTAATAATACATGGAGCGTACGTGTTTACATCGATGGCCGTTTCGAGATAAGTGTCGAGTGATTCGGTAACGTTATAGAGTGCGTTACGTTGATAGCATACAGTTTCGTGTAGTAAATAAGACTCGGAAACGGTGCAAAGGTATAAAATACTGGAAATTTCGCGCTACGATCTCAGTATAAAGTGTGGCCTGTAGTTGGACGTGTAAGATACGTAGACGTAATCAGGAGCCTTTAAACTATTGGACTGCTGACTACAACAGACTGCAAAGATGCAGATGATGACTATCTTGCCACTGCACGAGCTGTTGCACGTATTGGCCTGGTTGGAGGGCATATGGGTAACGGATGACGTCGCAGAGGCCTCGTACCCGACCATGCAGCCCTTTCACTACTATGACATGATAAACATCACATCCATCGGTCAGCCGTTGTTCAACTATGTCGCGCAGAGCTGGCATCCGTTAACGGGGATACCGCTGCATCGGGAGACCGGCTTCCTGCAGATCTTACCAGAAAGCAAAAAAGTCGCCATTAGTCTGATTGACAACTTAGGAATCTTCACTGTCGAGGAGGGTGATCTGATGAACGACGACAACGGTACCATCGATGTGAGAAGCACCAATGTACTGATGACGGACGCCTTTATGCCGTCTTTTTCTCCTGTAACAGAGGTACGATCGCGTTTCCTCCACAAATCTCGCACATTGATAATTATGTGTAATTGTATAATTACTCATTGACGTCAATTTTTTTCCCCACATAGACACGTCGAGTATACAAACGTGACGGCGACAACTTGGAGCTCATCTTCTACATGGCGACGTCGAAGACACCTGAGTTGACGGAACATTTGCGTGCAAAGTATAAAAAGGTGGCCTAAATAAGATATATGTGCAATATATTTGCAAAGGATATGTGTGTGTCCATGAGAAGACACGAAAGTAGGGAAGAATCTCTAAAATCTATGAATTATCATGATAATTTTTGTAATTATTTAAATAGGAAGTAAAAGCGATATTTTCGAGAAATATGAAACTGTACATGTATTCCTCGATGTAGCTAATAAATAGCAACATAGACTTAATTTATTAATGCAGCGCAGTGTATTCGTTCGCACACGTTGTTCGCCTTCTCTTATTTCGTTTTTATCAAAGTGAATCAACTAACAGCTAACTGGAAGGTTGGAGGGGTCGGGGAATACGATATCTAGGAGAAAATTTGCGACTGGCACGCGACGTGACCGCATAGAGAATGCATGCGCCAGAGATTGCATCCTTAAGCGTATCCTTTCACGCTCGATCGATGGAATTTAGTTATATTTCGTCGCTAACTACCGCAATGTGACTTTTATTGATTGCGATATACTTCGGCATTGCGATTGACGTCGGAATTACGTCGGAGTACCAAAAGTTTCAATCACGTTATATATATCTCCGTAAAATAGAATTAATGGTACAAAATCGATAAAATAGAAACTTTTTATATAGGTATAGTACTTTTCTACTTTTTATAGTATTTTATAAATAATTAATTTATAATATTTTATGATGCGATAACAATTGATAAATCCATTTTAGTCTAACTCCACGGACCTTCTTGCGTTAAGGAATAAAACTCTGATTTGTGACATTAATTTCTGCATTAAAATTTAACGAATTCGCATATTGTGAAGAATTTAACAAAAAAAGCAAGACAGCCTAAGTACACGAATGAAAGGGCTGAATGGAAGAAAATTGTTAATAAGGTTGCTAAAATTCCCTCATCCTGATGTAATCTAGAGGAAGAAAAATTTAACGAATTAATAACGTTAAAAGCGTTTGTTTTCTGTGAAACTAGGGTATTTAACTAACTGTAAAGATCGGTAACTTGATTTTGAAGAAAAAGAATAAGATCGTAATAAAGAAGATAATTAAACTTCTTATTTTTTCATATAGCGAATTTATAATGTATTGCTTTAATTATATTGTTGGTACGAGGATTCGAGTTTGACTTTAACGCGAAAAATCACGATTGATCGGAAATGATAATCGTGCGGGTAGAGTCCACACACATAATACACACGTGGTGGAGAATTGGAGAACGCGGGTCCGTATTTCGTAACATCGTGAAATTCAAGTTAAACGGCCGCTGCTTAGTCGCACGAATTCGCTCGGTATAAAGGGGGTGAAGGGAACGTAACACCTGCGTGTTTATCCGCTGAAACAGCCCCGACCTGCCAACGCGGGCTCGACGATTCGACCGCGACAGTTGCTCGCCGCGTCGGCATGACGAAGGATCGTTTCCTCGCCCTGGAAAAAGCCGGACTCAAATACCGAATATTTCGCGCACGTCGAGTGTTCGTTTCGTTATCGTCGGTACCGTTATCAAACGCGAATAATTCAGGGCAATTCGAGGATCCTCGTGACGCGACACTCGAGTTCTCTAATAATTTAATCTCCGTTCGACTCAAGCTTATCTCATCATTTTCGAATTCAAAAAAGTATGCGTTGCATTCAAATCATTATCATGTTGAATCTTTAATCTCCTTTCCCTTCTTGATCGCTTCTTATCCTTGCTTTTTTTGCTTGAGACATGTGTCTTCAGTTCTCTTTAAGCAACGTCCATTTTTACGATTATAATATTCCACGTTCTCCAATGACTTTCATTCATTTTTAATATTTCTTCCTTTCTAGGATCTTCCACTTTTTCATTTTTGTCAGAACCTTACAGACCTCGTGTTTCTTCCGTCTTTTCTTTCATTTTATAGAATCTACAGAATCTATATATATTTCTTACGGGGAGATTAACGTAATTTGATATTCACGGGGGTTGTTGAAAAATCGAAGAGAGTAAAAACGCATTTGCGCACGCATTATTCATTTCTTCTTTTTAATAAATTCTTCTTTTTAATTAAATAATTCTTCTTATCATTCTTTTCAATGTTCTTTATTAGAGATGCCTAGAAGTTGCTCGAATCACGATTATTGGCGCCGCAAGATTCTGCCGTTTTTCGAATCGCATCGTACGCGAGCCTCTGTCGCGCGAAGCGTTTGAATCGATTGTGCGTCGATCGCCTCGATGTGCACGATCGTCCTTCGACTTCGTGACCTCTGAAACTCTGAATAGCGCGCGCCGCGCAGCATGGCACCGCTTTACGACGGCCACGACTATTACAAGAGAATGTTCGAGCTTCAGGAGAAGCTGCGGAAGAGGCAAGTATATATAGTCGCTACCATCCTGGAATAGTCACGCGAACGCGCGACTATCGCGGGACCATGATTGTCGATCAAACCATGAACGTCGCGAATTTTCCAGTGAGGAGGAGAGGATACGATTGGAGGAGAGATTCAACGTGCTCATGCGAGATTCTCGTAACAGGTAAGTGCATCCGCCCGTTCGGGAATCCGAGAACTTGAACTCCCCGATTTTGCCACGTTGGCAGATTTAAATTTCGAGCAGATGAGAGTCCAGGTCACAATGTGACAGTTGTGACACTATCATGATTGTAGCGAAGTTAATAGTGAACCGTATAGTGAAGTTCGCTATATATTTGAAAAATTAACAAGCGAGTAATTGCAAATCTTTTGGTCGAAACATAACTCATTTATATTATGTATACTAATTTATAGCTTAATGGAATCTAATTATTATATATTTATTATTATTAGCGCACTATTCTATTATTAATTAAGGATCAGGAAAAGGCGATAAGAACGAGTAAAAAAACAAAAATGAAAATATTATATCAAATTAATCTTTATTTTCGAAGGATAGCAACAGAGTTGCTCTTTCAGATGCTTCAGCAATCAAAAAATTTGCAATTGACGCGAACCTATACCTTGTCTAGAAGCTATATTTTTTGAAGCCTTATACAAATTTCTCTGTTTGAAAATGTTAAAATGAGTCAGTCTAACGTTTTGCCTAGTGCAGCAACGATGTTGTAGAGAAATTACTTGAAATACTCGATATCGATCCAATGGCAGTCCGGTTTACGGAATGTCACGATCAATAAACGCCACGAGCGCAATTTCATTCCCGTCGAATATCTCCCCGGTCGGGACGACGCGGATTCCGTTCTCTTTCTCGTTGTTTACGCGTCCCGATTCGTGTCTGGTCGAGATATCCGAGACATCTGATCGATCGCGAGAACAGGATAAAAATGTTCGCGTATTTTATGTCGCACGACAGTGCGCGTCTCCGTTTTTAAGGGCGATGCGTTAGTTATATTGTCGCGAAGACTTAGGCGACTACGCCGCCACCGAGGTCACGAAAGTGGTCTCCTTGATCGCGAGGGAGTCGCTTCTCAATCGATCGCTCTTTAGGTGTATATATTTTCACGTATTATACATACGTAATTTTTGAAAGAAGGTAAATGCGTATGAGATTACCCAATGTAACGTGTAATCTTAACCCTAGAACGCACAAGTCATTTTTTTTACCTTTTAACTCATAACTGGGGTCAATATCGACTCAACGCTTTTTTGATCGTAAAACCGGTCCTACAGAGATAAAGGGCCTTAATAGTACATAAATTTCTTCGTTTTTTAATAAAAAAGAGAATAGTATACGATAAATTTAATTTTACTCAAGTTTAGTTAGTGAAAAATCCATTTGAAGACCGAAAAATGCAGAAAATCAGCAAAAACCTCTTTTTTAAAACAAAAATTTGTATCTTTTTTTGTAATCAACCAATTTTCAAAATTCAAACTTTGAAGAGGACACATTAGACAATTGGAAAAAAATTGTCATCGTTATGTTCTGTTCAAAAAGTATATTTATTTAAGATTATAAAAATGAAGAAATTCGCAAAGTTGAAATATGGAAAAAATCGATGAAAAAACCATAAAAAATTGTATTTTAAGTATTATTTTAATTTAATTTGATACAAAATAGTAAAAAATATGAAAAAAAATGAAAAATACTTATTTAGTCGCATCACGCACAATCGCAGCAGAAGATAACTCTGTGATCTTCGCAGACGGTTCGGTGGCACATTTCGCAATACATCTGAACCTTGCGATCCTGTGCCCTGGGACACAAGCCACATCTTGCGCGCTTCTGTTGGCCGCGTTTCACGGGCCTCTCTCCTTGCCCAAGGATCGTATGGATGTTGAAACGAAGCTCACGACGAAAATTGGGCAATTGTAGTCTTGCTCGCAGGTGCGGCTCCACTAGGGCTTTTATTAGATTTTTTAAGAACGTCTTCCTGTTAAAAGCCTCTAGATTAGCGTTGGAGTTGTAAAGGATAAGGGCGTTAATTCCTCCTTGATCAAGCATCGCCAGCCATATCCTCATGGGCCACCGTAGAGTCTTTCGAGCCGTAGAATATTCATGGCACATTTGATCGAATGAATCGGTACCTCCTTTTGTTGTATTATAAAAATGAATTATCTCCATCTTTTGAGTCTCCTGATTGATCGTTGCACAATCGTGGAAGGTCGAGAGCAATATGACGATTTTATTTTGTTTCGGAGTGTGGGCCATCAGAGTCATTCTCCCATCAAATGCGAATTTCGACGATGACACAGGTCCTGCGCTTCGGAAATGGCCGGGAATTTCGCGTTTGTTTTTTCGAAGTGTTCCGACCATCGTGATTGAATGCTCTGTCAGCATCTTCTCAAAAATTGGTATTGACGAGAACCAATTGTCACATGTTATATTCCTTTTCGTTCCGTGCAGCGGCTGTGACAACTTCCGGATGTAATAAGATGGGACACTCTCCCCTTTCTCTGTCGTGACTCTTCCCACGTATGGCTCAGCAGAGAACATGTAGAACGTCCTCGAGTCATTTAGCATAACGATCTTTATGCCATATTTATCAGGCTTGGCGCCATTATACACTTTGAATGGACATCGTCCGCGAAAAGAAACTAATTGTTCGTCAATTGTGCAGTACGAGGTTGGATTGTAATATTTTGTACAATTCGATATAAATTGTTCCCACAGCTCACGGATTGGAGCGAACTTATCGGTTTCTCTTCGCTCAGCCCTTGTGGTTTTATCGTCAAAGCGTAAATTTCTCGAAATTACCGAGAACCGATTACACGACATCGTTGATCGGTACATTATCGAGCCGTATTCGGGATTCCATAGATCTTCAAGATTGGTGTGCGATGTCTTCTGGAGACCCGAAAAGTACAATAAGCCGATGTACGCTTTGATTTCCACAATTCCAACTTCGGAGTACGTGCGATCTCGATCGTCATCGATTTCAAGCGAATCCCGATAACGACGAATTTCTTCATTTGTATGGCGGACAATCTTTTCAATGAGGGAATCAGGGAACAGCAAGCTCCACATTTGAAGAGGAGTGCTGGCTCGTCTTGCCTCACCGACCGGACCTGGCAAATAAGATACCGGAGTATTTTGCCGGCCCTGGGATCGTTGCTGCGGTGTCGTATACCATCGGTGGCCATCTTTTCCATGAATGATGCTTGGATTCGAACGTTTTCTAGAGTTACCTTCGTCCGGTTGCTCGGATATTTCGTCAGCGTCTTCCTCCGACTCCGATCCACTGAATTCCACCGCATGATCTTCTTCCTCGGAAGGAATATCGGATGCTTGTTCTCTCTCGGTCGCTCTGAGAGTTTCAGCGAGCGCTGATATAGGTCTCAAATTATATTGCCCAGCCATTTTCTGCAAAATGTCAATCTTATCTGTAGGCAACGGGATTTTTACCGACTAAGTCGTGAGATATTTTGTCTTAAATAATATTTATGACTATTTATGCTCAGATTACGTAATAATACATGAAATATATTGATTCTAGCAAAAAATATAAAATTAGCTTACCGTGACAAAACACAAACGGAAACTCACAACTGGGGTCAATATCGACCCCACGCACGCTTTGCGACGGTGCTGCGTCACTGCCAGCGAACAACTAACGCTGCGCCCGACGTAGCCCGTACTTTTAGAGAGTTAGTCGAACAGGAGCGTATATAGTTCAAAGTTTGCCTGGGGTCGAAATCGACCCCAGTCGTGCATTCTAGGGTTAATTTATTAATTTTCAATTGCAATTGACCAAACTATATATTTGTAAAACTGACAATGTTATAAATATAAGTGAGAGAGAAATGCAAGAAAGCGTCTTCTTAGCCAGCGTGTTCTTAGAGCTTAAACCTGCCACTCAACGGTAGCTCGATCCATGATTTTTTTTATTTCAGACACGACGTCTGTATAAATCGGTTGCGTATGAGGTACATACAATATCTGGAGGAGCAGCGCACGAGGGATGAGAGGAATCACAAGCTTCTCGCGGCGTTGGACAGAGTTATGAACAAGCTTGCACTGATAAGCGCGAAAAAAGACAGACTCAATGTTCTCAGAGTGAGTGTTCATTATTTGATCGGAGAATCTTTAATTATTTTGTAGAAAAATTGCTTTATTGCTATATACATATATATATATATATATATATATATATATATATATATATATATATATATATATACACGGACATATATATATACACACACGTACGTACATTATATATTTAAACTTAAAATTGAATCTGACAAACTTTCTATATAATAGTTACTCTAGTGCAATAAAATAAAGCGAAAAAAAACACCAATAATATTTAAAAATTGCATATAAAAGGAAATTCTAAATAATTTTACATTTTAATCTTGTTTACGCCCAGCAGCATTTCGTAGCCATGAACTTCTGACTGCATTTAAAGCTTCTGATAAATCGCTGTTCGGAAATTTTAGTAGCATCACTCCTAGATTAAAAGTACAATAAAGAGAAATAAATATTCTGCCAATCTCTGAGTTACCTAATATTGTATAATAAATTAAAAACTTTGGGAGACGGAATACTTGAAAGAAGATAGAATACCTTGAAATAATTCCCAAAGTTTCAAAGCATATGTATAATTTTTCATATACATATATACAAGATGGACAAAATACAGCGTTATTTACTCACGCTGTATTCTGTCCACCCTGCATGTATGTACATAATTTTTCTAATTTTATACGTGTCAAAAAATATGAATGAGTTTATTTGTAACCAAAAGCAGGTAAAATCCTCATGTCCGTTTATTTATGGTAGATAGGAATTAAGTAAGACCCGTTAAATTTTTTAATATTCCATATTTCAATTTAAACCTATATATGTATAATCGATCGAAGTTGTAAATGCTATCGACGTCTGATCGATGTCGATCCGATTTACCATTTCCCCCTGGGTCTATCGACGTACCTAGTTGTAGTGCTTGTCGATATGGTGTCATTAAATGCATAGGCCATCTTAGAAAGAATAAGTTCTGTCGGACAAGTTGCAATATTTGCATAAATGGGTAATTTAATCGGGGAAGAACATTCATTGACAGTCGATACTGGAATGTTGCACGTTGTACAAACACGATAATGTGGTCGGGTCTTGTTTTTGTAAATCTGTACGCCAACACTGCGCTGCATCATGGAAGTCTGTATTCCGACGTCTCTTCTTGTATCCGCAACTTCAAGAATGTTGAATTTTTTTTTCAGAAACAGTACGAAGCTTATCTACTTCGCGCTTACGCCAATCACCGGCCACCCGGTAGCGTCACCGGAGATAGCGGCATCGCTAGCCAGAATGAAGATAAATACCCGAAGAAGACTGTCACGATGGCACATCCTGATTTAACGAGAAGCGTTTCGTCACCGAGAGTGCATCCGGGGGCGCCTGATCCTCAGTCGAGTCAATCAAGATTTACCTTCGCGTCCAAGTTCCACGATCAGATTACTGTAGACGCCTCGTTAAATAATCCTCCTCCGATCTTGACGGCTGCGCCATCAGGTGCAACCCTCGATGTCGATCATCGTCAGACGAGTGCTCTACGCGAACCGCATGTTTATGCTCCCGTGCCGAACGCTCATCAATATCCGCGGATGATGCCATCCAATTACATCGGAAGTGCGCCTCGTAATCTTCAGCATGTCCCGGACATTCGCGTTTCATATGCGGAAGCGCCGGTCCCGTCAATGGCACCTTCGGATAACATGCAGCACCATGCTGTCCCTGCTAACCGATTCTTCAGGGAGCACGTGGAATCAGCACAAGCCGCGTCCGGTCTCTCGGCGACCGCGCGGTCTCCCGCTGGAGATACCGCGCGATATGAAGAGACGTCACGAAACCTGCCTGCTCCACGTCAATTCGACCCCTTAACATTACTTCAGTATCACAACGCCAATGTATTGCTGTCCGATCCGCGATTACAGGGAAGAGAGTACGATCCGTCCGATACCGCGGCCATGGGTCCGACTTTGGTGGCCGGGAATACGTATCGAACGGGATCTGACGTAAATGTCGCTAATCAAGTCGGCCCGCTGCCGGGATACATGGACTACATTCTGGCGAGTTCGCAGAGGTCCGACGACGAGGGATCCATTCGTTCCATCACCAGCGACGACCTGGACGGTCTGATAAGACGAAATGAACGTTTTCTGTGGGGCAAAGCGGATGTTGCCAAGACACCGCACCGATCGCCGATCGCTTCGGGAGTAGACAGCGCTAATCTAAACGAGGACGACATGACGGCGATAGTGGAGAACGAACTGGATCGATATATCAGCAACATTCGAAAACTCCATCGAGAGCATGGCGTGCAGAGCTTGGACGAGCTGGACCACGAGCAGAACACCAGCGGCGACTTGTTGAACGTCTCCCTGTCGGAGGACGCACTGGAGCTTCCGGCCGAGGACCGGGCGAGGAAGGAGCAGCGGGTGCCCGAGGAAATGGGCAAGATCCTAGCACTGGCTAGCGATCTCGCGTCCAGGACGGCGAATCTGAAGGAAGTTACGCGAGATTCAGCCGGGCAGAACGGCGGCGGTAGCTCACCCACGGAAGTCGAGGACGGAATTAGACGTCGCGAGATTGCGAGAGGCGACGCGTCGGAGTTTAAAGGGAAACGCGAGGCTGAAGGACGCGCGACATTGGCGAGAAACGAAATTAGAGATGACGTTGCGACACACTCAGCGAAATTAGAGCAGGAGATTGCGCGCGGAGACGCGGAGATTGCAAAAGAGAGCTGGAATAACGCGGACGAGTCGCGAGAGCGCGATCGAAAAATATCTACTTCGAAGGAAAACAAGGCGAACGAGGAAATAGCCACGAGTGACGAATTACGAATCGATGATCCGAGAAATGCGCTAAAGGAAAAAGGATTCGATCTTGTAACTGGTGAAGAGTCGAACATCGAAGGTCTGTTCGATGCCACCGAGGAACTGGCACCGTGGGATCTCGCGAGTGTGCAGAAAAAGGTTCGCGAGTTACGTTTAGACGATTCTGATGGAGACCGAGCGGTGGAAAAAAGTGTCGAAGAGGAGATCGCGAACTCGCGTGATTTTCCACGATTCGAGCAAAGCGGCGTGAATGGCGAAGCGGAGAATGCGCGTCCTTCGCAGGATACGCTTCCTCGCTCGAAAGTGGAAAGGAAAGGGTTGGACGCGACCGAGGTGAGCGAGATCGAGGGACAAAACGAAACACATGGACCTATCGAGGATGTTGAAAACGTGCCTTCCACAGTTTCGAGTCAACAGTCAGCCGGTGAAGCTAAGGTCGCGTCGCAGCCAGGTGAGGAACCTGGCGAACCTGGCAGAAGTGACGGAAGAAAACAGGATAACGTCGAGACGACGGAGCTTCGAGTCGACGAACAATTCGAAGGCGTGGTAAAAGACAGCGACTACAGTGTCGAGCAAGGCTATGTCGAAAATCCGAGCCAAACGCAGCAGTATGAGCAACAAGATCCAAATCAGCAATATTACGACCCAAATATGCAGTACGAAGCTGGTAACGAGGAGTACGAGAGGTATGCTGATCAAGGATACGCTCAAGAAGGCCAGGAATACGTCGAGTACGTGGAAGGTCAGTACGAAGGACAGTACCCTGAGGGTCTCAACAATCAACAGTACCAAGACTACCCTGACGCGCAGTACGAGCAGGATCCGAATCAGACGTACGATTACGGCTACGACCCCAATCAGGGATACGCCGAAGATCCCAGCCAGCAATATGACCCTAATCAAGAATACGAGAACAATCCTGACAATCAGGCGTACGATTACACCGAGCAACTTCCCTACGATCCCAATCAGACGTATGATAATGCGTACGAACAGGAGTACAAGGAGGAACAGCGCAATCCCGACGGTGATGTTGAGACTCGCGCGGAGAAGCCGGAGGCGGAAGAACCCTCGCAGAGACAGGCGGATCCGGAGTCGGAACACAAATCGGACGGTGACGCGGATAAATCGCAGCAGGCGGAAGCCGTGAACGAGGCGAATCAGTCGAAAAAGAAGAAGGACGTGATCAAGTCCCTGCTGGATTCAGACACGGACACAACGATTGAACGGAATGTTTCGAACACGGAGAGCGATTTTGATTTCAATTAAGATGCGTCTGGAGGACGTTGAATTTGTTGAAGAAAAATTGCGACAATGAGATCTCGTTAATGAGATCCTATACTTTAACGTGACATGAATGTGGGCGATCAAAACAGATGGATATGAACAATGATTTTGATTTTGATTGAAATACGTGCAATGAGAGAAGAAAACACAGAGTTGATTAGATATGAGTGAAGATAAAACGTCTGCAGTGAGACAAATGTGATTTGAGGAAGAATGCGATTAAATCTTGAATAAATTTCAAAAACGGATTCAGTTTGTTCACGAGAAATGCCTGGGATATGGACAGTGAATTTAATTCTAATTACAGTTTCAATTAGAGCCCACACGAGAGCTGTGTAACAAACGGAGAATAATTATATTTACGTCCGCGTTTTGCTTGCTACCGTAAATATCATATTTACATATGTAGACGTAGAATAAAATGGTGAAACAAGATGCGAGTGAAAATGTACGTTATTTCGTGCACCTATTTTCGAACTGCTTGCAACTTAATTGGAGTATAATTATACATCTGCAAATGTGCATTTACAGTCACAAAAAGATGAATTTGTTGTTATAATAAATAAATATACACTTGATAACGTTATAAAAATTGATTATCAAAGTTAATATTAAGAAAAACTTTGTGCAGACGAGATAAGACGTACTATAAATTTGTTCAAGATTAATTAACTTTTATAAATTTAAAGCAACGATGCCAACTCGAAGACTTCTTTAAAGAATCGCTTGAAAAAAAATCAGGTTTCTTCCGTTTCGTTTTCTCATCCAAAATACATGCGCAATACGTGCAAACCAATAAATGAACATGTTCGGCGAGTACATTCATATTTAATAATAGTAATCAATCCGCATATGTACGTCAATCCGTTAGACTCACAGCGCATCAATCACGCGAGTCGGCAGCTAGATTACTTTTTCCACCTAATGATATTTTTTTCATGCAAAATTCCAAGATTCTGGAGTTGACGGTTTTACGATAAACCGGTCCAAATCGCTCGTCAGCGGCCGCCCCAAGCTTTTTTATAATTAACGCGCTCATTTAAATATTTGATGCAATTTCCCACACACGACACGAGACCCTCGGTTCCTCGTGTCCCATATAATTAGTGCAGCACGGCGACGCGTGTGGCGGCCAGCATGGATATCGCGCGGTATGGATTTTCACGGGGAACGACGGGAACGAGTCTGCGCCACAGCCGGAACGTCGCGGTTCGCAGCTGTGTCGCGCCTCCTCGACCAATCACGCTCAGTGCCACGCGCGTCACACCACGGGCGCAGTGCCGTAGAAGCTGCTGACGGAGAGATCGTTCGTACGTTTCGCCGCGAGTGCTCCGAGAAAGGTAGGTACCTTTGTGCCTTCGCTACAGACTCTCTCTCTCTTTCCTCTCTATCTCGTTCTCCCTCTTTCCTTTGGAATTATCGTCGCACAGAGTGGTATTGTTTCGCGAGACGTGCGACGCGCTGTCAGGTTCATTCCTTCATCGTGGCGTAATCACGGGCGAATTGGGTGAAAGGAACTGAGACAGAGAAACAAAGAATGAGAGAAAGAGAGAGAGAGGGAGAAGTGCACATGCAAAAGAAATTTCCATGATAACGTTAATAAAATCGGTTTGCGGAATTTTATCGCAAAGCAGGATTATTCGTATTTAGATTGCGTTAAATTGAATCCTTCATTCGTGGCATTATATGTAAGTAAAGTATTTTTTAGAATATGTCGAAGGATTCGATTAAATCTAAATCTATATAACCTTATCAATATATCGGCCAACATGTACAGAAATATTCATCAGACATTATCAGTTTTATTATTATTATTTTTTACAAAAGGGGGTTGCAGTTTATATACATATATACGCGCAGAGTCAATCGTGCCTTGTTGACACGTGAATGTATATGTATAATATGTTGGAGCGTGTATATATCATGTATCTCCCATATGTTCTCCGATAAGCATCTAAATTCACATGTTGACGCATTAGCGACCCCCATGTGTCACCCCGATGCGTCGCAGGTCGTGACTCGCGCGGCGTGCGTCAGACCCGGACTCCGAGTACTCCGACGACGTACAAGGCGACAGGCGTGTTTACGCGCGCGGGCCGCGGCGCAGCTGGATCAAGCGATCAACGATCAAGTGGAGCGGTGGAGCTGGAGCGTGCGCCGGCGGCTCGCGGTGACGATCGTCAGGTGTTCGAGCGTACTCGAGTGGAATGAGAGAATCTCGCGCGAGTCGCGCGTAGTAAGTGTCGACCGGAGCAGCCGCGTGGAGCCGCGCGTCCGCCGCGTCCGCTCGAGCCGTCTCGCGTCCACTCGCGTCGCCGAACGTCGCTAAACGTTGCATGCTGAACGTCGTCGTGGTGAAGCGTCGCGTACGACCGCGCCGCCTCTCAACTGCGAACAACTTCACTCTGTCAATCGTGCGGATCGAAGCGATTCCCAGACGGACGGCGTGCACCCGCGCCGTGATTGGCCGAGCGCGCGTGCCGCGCCGGCTCGCGATTCGCTCGTCTTCACGTCGCCGTCCATTGTAGCCGTTCGCCCGGCAGCAGCGACGATTCATAGCGCGCGCGAGACGTTCCTCTTCGCAGACGCAGGGCCAACGAGACTAGCGTGTGGTGAGAGACGTAAGTGGTTGAAGCAGATGAATTGCGCCTTCGTGACACGACACGGAGATGCCCGGTGATAACGAGTTAATTTTGCATTTGCCGCATGAAAAACTCGAGCGCGGCGGATCATTAGCGTATCAATTGATCGGCTGGCACGACCCACATACATACACATGTGCTTCTTCTGTAAAGGTCTCTAATGATCGGAGAGTCTGTGAGCGAGGAAAGAATGGCATGCACGTACATTTATCGATACTGATGATCTATTTAAGTTTGCACTTTTTAACGCTTAATGCCGGTATATATTTTATAGTATGTATGGAGGGGGAAGCAGTATGTAAATATTTCTTTGCATAATTTTATTTTTTGATATTTTAAAAGGCTCTTCACACAGCAATACTCCAGAATACTGTCAGAGATGTCAATATGTACTAATCTTTTTAATTCAAAATTATTAAATTTTACACATATCGTGTAACAAATTAAAATAATTACAAATTTGGATGTTTAATAATGAAAAAGATGTATAGATAATTATATACAAAAAATGCACACATTCAAGCCAAGAAATAATTTAATTAGTTAAGCAAAGTTAAGATAATTTATCGCATTGAAAATTTATTAATTACGATCACGAGAATTTGTACTTAAATATATACTTTTTCACATTATGATTTAATATCTAGAATATTTAACTGACAGGCGTATTATGTAAATTGATCGAAAGATATCGCATGATATGCATGCAGAGAAAAAAAATACGTTAACTGTCATCGTTGTATACTAATGAACTAATTGCAACACTCCAACTTCCTACAGGCATTAATAGTTAAACCGTAAAATACGACGAAAGAAATATTGCACGTCTCTGTTTTCAAAACGATTCCACGCTAATTACATTAAAACGATGCGATTAATCCTTGTTTAAACGAGCGCGACTTTAAAAGCTCGTAATTAATAGTTGCAGTGAGCCGAACATTTAAACTTGATAGAATAACAAATTTGTTACATCAGAGATGCGCGATAAAGCTAATCGGAGTGCGGCATCAATGTGCAAACTAGTTTGTAATATATCTTGTTAATTTGATAGCTATGCATTTGAAGCGCATTTAAATCAATCGAGATTTGTCTTTTCCAATAATTTTCTATTACTAAATTACATATTATGATCTGTGCATTCATACATTTTATTAATTGGCCAATCAAATGGTAATAATTAAATTCTTTCTCATTCGGAATTGTTATCAGAATGAAGATTAATATCGCAGGGTAATTTTACTTTCTCACAATTAGCCTTTCTTATCGCAAGATAAGAATTCTTATGCGATAAGAAGAAGCCTTTTGATATGGTTTCCTGATAATTTAAGGAAGGGGGGAAAGATTAGAGCAAAAATGACAATTTTTAGTGTAAAACAAGACTAGTGTGTAGTGCTTTTATAGTACCTATAGTGCTCCAATAATCTTCTATTATTAATTACATATTATGATCTGTGCATTCGGACATTTTATTAATTGGATAATCAAATAATAATAATAATTAAATCCTTTCTCATTCAGAATTGTTATGAAGATTAGTAACGTAGTCTAATTTTATTTTCTCACAATTAGCTTTTCTTATCGTAAGATAAGAATTCTTATGTGGTAAGAAAAAGTCTTTTGATATGGTTTCCTGATAATTCAAGGAAAGGAAAAAGATTAAAGTACAATACTACAATGTCTATTGTAAAAGAATGTGCTCTTAATATTTTATTTATCATTATAATTAATGCTTTGTATAGCATCTATTGAATTATAAAATTGGTAACAATCTTGAATATCGGAGAAAAATATAGAAAACAATCTAAAAGAAACATATTTTTTAGCAAATGGTATTTTTTAGAATCATATTATAGATATACGTCACATATATATCCTCTTGGAGAGATTGTACTTTATACATCTTCTTGCACGAAGCGCACGGTTTTGTAAACAGCGCGCTTCGAGAGCTTATCGAGAAATCTCTGATAATGCAGCCACGTCAACGCCGCCGGATAATTAAATAAAGCGAGCACTCAAGGTGACAAACGCATTTGCAGAATTATGGAAGACGTGATGGCCATGAACGGCGTGAAGGAGGTGAACGGTGACGCGGACAGGCTCTATTACGAATTGGACGGCGAGGGCGATGCCGATAGCTCGACAACTCCGAGTCACAACGTGGATCATCGCGATCGTGAGTACCGTCGATTTGTCATTTTACGATGTGACTGGTTCTAATCAATTAGCCGTGCAAAGAGCGATTCGTTACAACATGCAATACGGTCATAATTGCGCAAGATAATAAGAGCGATTTAAAAATCACAAAGTTGTCAAAAAGTTTTTCTTTGACAGACGTTTGTCCGAGTTGAGCCAATGTTATTCTTTAGCTTCTTGATGTTGAGCTTAATTTAAAAAATACAGTGTTAGTCTTTGATGAGTGTTTATTCGTTGTATCAAAGCTAGGTATTCCTTGATCTCCCCAAATCGTAAAGATTTTGTACGGGATTATTTTTTGAAGACTATTTATTCGTTGAAAATAGAAGTTATATTTTTTAACTTCTTGAATGATGACGCTAAAATCACAAAAATGTAGTCACTCTCCAATTGTTTTAGAATTGTTTTTCCCTGCGAAGCTTCATTTAGACGCTACATTTCTTCGTGATTTCCCGCTTGAAATGGCCAATCACCCTGCTTGACTGCAATTACACCGCGAAACGTGCGCGATACGTATCGTGGCTCTAGACGGTGCATTATGGCAGTCACGACTCGCACATAGCAACAACCTTTTATTTGGCCGCACGGAAGGCGAAGTTAATTAAAGTTCGCGAGAGGGATGGAGATCGATATGAATTATACGCGACAGCCGCGAAAGGAAGACGAATGCCTCGGAGATTTTCCGTCGTCACTCGCCGATTCTCGCGGTGCTTTATATATATATATATATATAAGTGCTAGCCTGAAAAATAGTAAATAATTGAAAGAAATCAGGAAAAAATTTCAAATAATCAAAGAAAATTAACGAAAACACGAAATTTTTTACGAATTGATAGAAACGAGATGAATTGAAACTGTTGACTGTTGCTCCAATATTGTATTCATTATTTATCACAAAAATCTATTATTTATTTATGTACAAATAGGATTAAGAGAAGGTCCCTTTAGTATGATTATAATTACACATAGTATGATTAATTGATAATTACAACATCAGCAAAAGACGCGGAATAAGGTGCTGAAAAGAAGAATATGAGAATAACAACTTTACAAGTTATAGTAAAGAACAGATAAGATCTAACGAAGACAATAAAATAATGAACGTTTAAAAGAGCTTTTTTTAACAACTTCAAGTACGCCTTACATGATTTACCAAACTGGGATAATTCCAATTACAATGAATTCGAGTGACACGGAGGATTGTTCACGTAGTAAAGCGTTTTATGTTTTTTTAACACAAAATCGTGTTAATGGATGCGAGTGAAGATTTCGGAAAAATTGGCAGGCAGCCTAAGACCTTCTCGTCGCATACGGCCGATCGTATTTTGGCCGTCGTCACAATAGTGCCCGTCGGTGTTCTCGTCTCGTCTCGTCAGTGCGAGGCGAGACTTTCGGAACGTGAATAGAGGGCAAGAGTTAACTTCCCAGAAGTAAACCGCGATTCGGTCGTCACGGTAGTTTTCGCGGCGCTCCTCCGTTGAGTCGCGTTATGCAGTCGTAAATCCCGAGATAAAGTGGCGTTACGTGAAATTCTGAGAGTTTCTCGGAAAACATATCCCTGCAATAATCGCACGGCCAATTCGGAGGTCGACGTTGATGGTGAATCTTGATAGTGGAATACGTGAAGCTTAAGAGATTTCGCTTCGGAAAATAGCTCCGGCGGCGAATCGAGTTGAATCCTGGCGATAATTGGCCGGCGAAACTCCGCTCGCGAAAATCTTGCACACATTTCTTGATTCCGATCTAAATCGATTTTAATTGGGTGAGTCATAAATAATCTTCGACACAAATAACACATCAAGTTCTTTTTTTTAAGTTTCTCAATTCAAGATAAATGACTTTAATTAATCTTCTAAATGATTTTAAAAATTAGTTATTAGCAAGAATTAGTTATGAAAAGAGGAGAAAAGCCAAGTTACTCATCCAGAAAAAAACGAATTACAACTCAATTCAATGATTTCTCAGTGAATTATCTTAATCATAACAGTATAGCATCAAGATATTTTCCAAATTTTCTGTTAAATTAAATTTTTACTATTATATTTCGAAAATCGAAATATAATTTTAGTTAAACTATTTTCTAAACCAATATTTATATCGCTTGCTCGTCGACGTCAAAGGTATAGACTGGCTGATACAAATTGGCAGTCTCGTCGTGTTTTGCAATCGTGGTCGGTTGGATCTTCCGGTTGGGAAGATTACTTCTTGCTTCTGAATTCGCACATTCGAAATTGTTCCGGTGTTCCCCATTGTCATTGTGTGTCTGCCTTTGTGACCTTCGTGCGTTGGCACGTTCGATAAGCACGGTGATTAGCACGTTATTTAGTGCGACGTCTTCACATAGTACAAGCGCATGACGCGTTATTGAAAGTCGGCGTCGAGCTCGATCCTCATTTCTTGCAAACGATTGTAGTATTTTTTGTAGAGTCACAAAGACGCGCGGTATCGCGAAAGACATTTATTCGTGGCAGCCCTGAAAACCTCTGAAGAATCTTTTATCATCAGGAGGAACGAGTTAATAAACTTTCTGTCGAAGTAAAAGGAACCGTCGGCGTCGGTAGTGCAATTTACGCTGCATCGAGGATCGCGTGACTCAGGGCGACCTGGGAAAAATGTCGATCAGGGGTGTGACCACTTCGGAGAGCGAAGCGTTCCTTGGTTCCTTGCGCCTGCCGAATTTTCTGATCGATCCGGATGAATTTTTCGAAGGTAAAAACGAGCGCGAGGGCTCGTGTTACATGTCGGATTGTGCGATGTTTAACCGTTTGATGGCGGGATCGATGTAATTGACAAAACGCATTCATGTCGACGTCACTTTACCGTGAAACTGTCCCAGATAACGGCATTTCCGCATCGCGGAAGGATTATTCCGTGTGTGAATAACAATGATGACGAATCTGTGTCCGTTGTAATCTCATCAGCGTTTCTTATCTTGTCAATAACACAACTAACAGCCACTGTATCTTCGTCTTCTTAATTGCGAAATGTATTTATTGTTAGATTATCTTGCTTATAAGATGCAAGAAGTATTCTCGTAGAGAATCGCAAGTTTTTACGTCTTTTCGGAATTTTCCGACCGTGAGTCATGTCGCTTATCTTCCTAAAGCGTATATAAAGCGCATATAAAGCAGGCTCTTCATTAAAACTGCAAATTACTCAAGTATACAAGTTGTAAGTTCGCCAGTATGTTACTTTAATAGTTTAATAATTAGGAGGAAACATTGTTCTTAACATTGTTTGGGATTATTCCGCTCGAATTATCAAGACCTTTTTACACCGATGTTCAAATAACGTGTTAGAATGTAATTTTTATGAGTTTCAAGTAATTCCTGTATATTTACGGTCAAGGCCGAGACATAGTCGGCGATTATCTGTTATTACGCAATTACATAATGTCTGTTTCCAATAAAATATAGTTAAGTTTTTATTCTTGGAAGGATATTATTTCTTCTAAAAACTCTTTATTTTTCAAAATTCTATAAGAAGTATAAATTAACTAAAGTCAAGTTTTAATTATTTTCGTTTTTATGTACTTCGACATTTTATAATTTTTTTTACTAGAATTTTACTAGAACAAATCCATATTTCACAAGTTTCACTTGGACATAGGCCAGTATTCATAGGTTCTTATTTCAAGACCGTCTTAAGTAATGTCTTAAGATGCTAATACGGCTCTGTGATTGGTTCATAACATCTTAAGATCGTACTTAAGACGGTCTTAAATATAAGAATCGACTATGAATACCGGCCATAGTTTGACGGCGGAAAAAGAAACGTTCTAACTGCAAAACTGTTTCAGAAATATCATGTTTACTTTTGCGTTTTACACAAATGTCTCGATGTAAAGTTTCATAACATATTGCCTACAAGATACAATTCTGTAATGTCACGTAAAAATCTTTTAGAAAAATATTATCGGCGAAACTGCGTCGGGGAAAAATAATTACCAAGAATAGTCGAAGATACAGTTATTACGATATTATTCACTGGTGCCGTTAAACTAAAGAGATTATACATTCAACGTAAGATCGTGCAAATTACGAACTTATCTCGTTTCGAATCCTTTGATTCCGAAATCACCGCAGTAAACCCTGGCGACGTGGGCTGGGGTGTTAACGACGTGCCAATGCGTATCGAAAATACTGACGCCGGCTTATTTTCGTCCCGCGGCGCGGTATATTTGTCGCGAGAACCGGGTCCTACATGCCGCGACGACGACGGGAAGGTGTCGACGTTCTCAATTGGGAAAAGATTGGGACATGCCTCATGCGGAGATCCATCACGGTAACTGTGCCAAGGAGGTGCAGTAAGTATTGATCCTTTCCGCTACGTCTACGCTATGCCACTCGTCTTGGCGCGCTAAATCGCCGCGGCCGGCCGCCAGAAATTGAATCACGCAAATTCACGCGATTGCCGTAAATAGACGTAACCGTGGTGTTCGATCGCGTTCTTCGGCGCTTCAAGGAAATTTCCTACAAGCTGCTTAGAGCCGACTGCACCATATCGCTGGTATTAGCTGACGTGTTGAATATTTATGGGAGCTATCGTCATCGGAGAGAAAGAGAGAGAGAGAGAGAGAGAGAGAGAGAGAGAGAGAGAGAGAGAGAGAGAGA
>NW_020220783.1:53765-81472 GCF_003070985.1 Temnothorax curvispinosus | reverse complement strand
AGAGAGAGAGAGAGAGAGAGAGAGAGAGAGAGAGAGAGAGAGAGAGAATTTCACTTTTGTGTTAAGATAATTAAATTCCTACATTGTTGTGTGTCAAAATTACCTCTTTTGATAGTTTGATAAATTAAAAATGCTGATTTTTTTGGCGATGATGTCTTTTGCATCGTTAAAATTTTACGAGTATTTTGTACACTATATTTTAAAGATAGAATTTGGATTTGGGAATTAAAATTAGGAAAAAATTAGTCGCATAGATATTTAAATTTGTTTTATTGCTGTGGATTAATATTGTTATAGGTATTTAAATTAAAAAGGTATTACGAAATAAAAATTAAAACTTTTAATAAAGAAAAATCGATCTCGAGTTAATTGAAACATCCATAGATGAAAGAAACATAAGTACGTGTTTGAAGTCACTTTTTATAAACCGCGTGTGAAATGTTTTTGTTGTTATATGAGTATATCATGAGCACACCCATTTGCGACATGATTTATTTAATGTTACGATATTACTTTCAACTTTGACGTCACACAATGAGTCTTTTGATAAAGCTTTTAAAATCTATAATTACCAGTTAAAAAATTCATCTATAATCGTGGTGTGTAACACAAGCACTTGTTACAGAGTCGATTGAACACACTTTCGTGATAAGATTGTTGATATATAAGATACCGATAATCATTATCATAATGTATACGGTATAGCAAATCTGTTTTGATAGAATATAATAAACTCTATTATCTACTTAATCCGCTTTATTTTAATGTTGTGAATTACGTTTTACTTTATTTACATTATTCTTCATACAATACAGTTATAATACGCAAAATATCTGCGTAATTCTTCACGATCTGATCATAAATTGTTCAAGTCTAAATTTAACTATTTACAGCTAACCTTTTTAAAGATAAAACGGCAAGCACATTCAGTACAAACATAACATTTAACATTAAACGTGATCGTTGATAAGCCTTATTTATCTGTTGTTAAACAGCGAATAATTACTTACAAAAATTTATACGGTTTATTTTGATTTTGATTTACATAGTGGTTAAAGTTTTAGATTACCTTCATTGTGAAGGTCGCTTTGTGTCAAAAGCTTCTTCCCTTCACTTCATTCAAAGTGCACAGCTGACTCAGGAGTTCATTCTGTAAATGTCAAGGTCAAAAGAGACCAGCAAAGAGTTTCAAGTGAAACAATTACTGTGAAAGGAGCAGAGTGTGTATCTATACATACTATATAAACATAAATAAAAATAAGCATAAATATGAATAAGTAAATATAAATATAACTGAATATAAATATTTAAGCGAAATTCTCGTTTAATGCACGTGATAAAAACACGATGGCTAAATCAGATGACATCTTTCTCTTTTAGTTAAATTTTCGAATAGACACCTTCAGATATAAATGAGTCTTTTTCGCAGGTCAAACTAATTAACTCTACTTTTTATCAATTTGCTCCTTTCTTGATTTTATCGCCAGAATAATTATGATTAATTTGTAATTTTATTTATTTTTAATTCTATTTTCTATTTTATGGAATTGATTGGTTCGACTTCAAGGAGAGGTTCAAACACGTGCGAGAATATCTCGTTCCAGGAATATAACATTCTCGTGATTCGCGGTATGGCTTGCATGATGTCGGTGACAGTCGGTGACACCAATTGGAGGAAATTATTTCTCGCTCGGATCTCGCGACAGTAAACGCCAATTAGTTCAGCTGCCGTGTTTGGCGCACGCGAAAATTGTTCGGCGCGACAAGAACGACTACGTAATTAAATCAGTTAGTGCATCGCGCACTGCTAAAACAAACATCCACGAGTTTGTCAGTGACGTAAAAGAAAGAAGTAATACCGCACGTAGCATAATGCATCGCGGTGAAAAATAATCAATATTTATTTGTCGAGAAAATTATGCCCATTCTTCATTGTGTCAGCGACTTTTACATTTCGAAATGCACGTCAGGTTTTACTTGAGTTACAGTACGAAGATTTATTACCTTATATATATATGGCCATACCTTTCAAATAACGTAATGTAATACAAATTGACATAATAAAGCATCAAAACACATCAATTCGTACTGCACTATTACCTGAAATATTGCTACATATGTGTTATTTTTTAAATCGTTTATTTGCAGTGGCTAATTAGTGACTAAACAAAAAATTTCCACAGTTTTCCCCATTGCTTCTCTATTCTCTAAGCGTTTCTTATTTTCAAAACTTTCTGGTTTCTCTAATTTGTGGAGTAGCTCAATATTCTGCTTGCATTAACTTTTTAAGACGTACACATTAAAAAAATTGATAGTTGGTATCACACATCAGCTATTATGTTTCTGTAAATAATTCAAAAGATATCAAAGATTTATTTTTTTTATCGAGTAATTACTCTTACACACGACGAGATATAAATTAAAACATTAAATTGCCGGTGAAACAAAACGCTAACAGTGTCAGATTTATCGCTTGTATGTATACATATCGAGTACGAGACAAGGGGAAGATAAACACGCAACGGGATCGTTCGAGGAGCAGCGGGATGAAAAACATATCGCCTATCTATAACGCAGCTCTTAGAGTTACAAAGGTGGTATGTTTTTCAAACGGACACGCTTTATTTATAATTTATACAATTGTCAACAATAGAACGGCCTTTCGCACGTACGTCCCTCGTTCTATCACTCGTGTATGCGTAATCTGCCTTGTGACACCTACGCAGTTACGCACGCACATAACGATCGTGCGTGTGTGTATCGCACCGTGCGATGTGGGTCACAGCGGTAATAAAGCATGCACGCCAATCGCGAGTCGTCGTGTCCGCGAGTGTACTATTATTATATTAACTGGGTGGATCGTGTTTTTGGAGTACTCATCCGGACACCCTGGGACTTTTAAGTCCAAAAGGTTTTTTAAAGCGTTTCTGTGTTACAAAAGATCTATAAAAATCCATGTATCACATTTAAGGTTTCAAAAAGTGATTTCTATACTTACATAGTTCGGAAATGTTGCAGTTTTTTTCCCTCATTCCCGTGGGAATCATAAATAAAAAATCGACTGTGCCTTAAAAGGCCCACAGTGTTAAAAATACTAATGCGTGTTTCGCCTCGCGCTGTCGCGCGTTGCGAGATGTTTGTGCCAAGTTTCTTCGGTATGTTCCACGCGCGTGTGCAAATTATGACTAAAGTGGCATATTAATACATCGATAATATGGGAATGTGACGTAAATCCAGTTCCAAAAATTTTGCCGAGTATATTAATGGTCTTACTCCGCCAAAAATCTTACTCTGCCACGTGTGCCTGTAACTTTCAATCTTAAAAACTGTCGCGTTAAGTTTCTATCTTGGGAATTTTGAAATCTCTGTGCCTCCCAAAATGTTCCGCAAGAGAATTTCCGCCGATGATCGAATATTTACGTGCAACGTTAAAATGCCAAATCTCAATAGACTCGTATCTGCCGAATGTCGTATCTTCTTGTTGCTAAAATACTAGGTCAGGACCCTTTTGTTCCGAACATTTTATCACCCATAAATCTTTCTCAAAGGCGAAGAGCTATCTGGAGATTTTAAAAAGTGCAGTTCTCACTTATCACTCGCAGAAGCAAGATATCTTCATAATACGAACTGCATTCGCAGTCTAAAGACGGTATCCATAGTCGGTTCTTATTGTATCTAAGACCGTCTTAAGTACAATCTTAAGATGTCATGGACCAATCACAAAACCGTATTAGCATCTTAAAAGACATTACTTAAGACAGTCTTGGAATAAGAACGGACTATGAATATCGGCCTAAATCAAATTTGTTTTTCATTCTCAGTGCTACGTGCTATAGAATATTAAAAGAAACGTCTCGTGCGATAATGTTTCGTATCAAGACTATCGAGATTCATCTGTGACATTAATTGATAAATAAGTCGCTCCTGTACTGATCGTGTCTAACGAAATTTTATCATTCTGTCGAATGCATATTTTCGAGATCATCAGGCTCGTAAGAATTTTTTCAAGCAATATTCAAAAACCTTCCTTCTGCAAACATCACATTATTACACTGTTTCGCAATTTCAGGATCTTTGGAAATCAGATTGGAAACCAACTTGGGATCTTTGAAAAATGAGAATTGTTAATCGAAATTTTTCGTATTACATAAATATTACACTATATTTATATGTAGTCTTATCAAATAATTATGATTTTTATTATGCGCTGACCCGTACCGCGTGCACGCGCGGTTCCGCGCGCGTATGCGCCGCGCGTGGCGCGAGCGCGGCCCACGCGCGAGAGCGTACACACAGTGTACACACGCGGATTCCGTGATGCGGCTCCGTCGCCAAGATTCCACCGAGTATGTTTTCCCTCCCTTCCTCTCACCCTGACATAGTCAGTGCATTCGACACTCTCGCGGACCAGTCGGTATGGTCAGTGCCCCCCGACGCGTCGTCGACTAAACACACGCAGTAAAAGTTTCTCTCTCTTGTGAGAGAAAGACCTCTCGAGAGCGAACTCGCATCTCGCTTCTCGCGTCGCGCTCCGTTTTCCCATGGAGTAAAGTCATTCGAAGCTTCTCGACGATAGATAAAACGGGCATCACGCCAGGATCGAGTGACCCTCGTGGATCTCACGGAAGGGGCCTCTTGTCGCAAGTTTGTGTGAAACTCAAAGAGATACGTCAAATTTTGCGTTGCATCGACCGTGCGATTTGTCCGATTCCTGGCATTCCGACCTGGGACTCGCGATTAAAACGAATCGCGTCGCACTTTTGAGATTGCGCAATTATCGGAATGTTTCAGACCCTTTTCTTCTCGAGTAATGTTTAGCAATAGTAAATTACTAACGTTACGAATGTTTGAATTTTTTTATCGCGTTTTTGCTACGTTGTTTTGATTTCGAGAATAAAATTGAATACCATCTATCAAACGAAATCTCTTCGGACGTTGATTGATGTAAGATAGGACCTTGGAACGGCATGCTCAAAACTGTTTTCGAATAAAGTCTTAAGGAATCACGAAAAATTATCATTTATTGCTCAATTCACACTCATGTGTAAAGTGAACCTTTTTTTAATTAAATAGAATTTTAATTTACGACCAAGAGACTTAAATGTGACACGGTTTCTTTCGACAATTGCGAAAGAAAAGAACTAGCTGTATAAATTTTGTAAGGAATAATGCTACGTGTCTGTATTTTATGGAGCAACCCGTATATATATCGTAGAACAAGAAGACCAGTTGATCAGAGTTAATCGACGTCGATGCAACGCAACCGGCTTCTCAAATGTGTCGATCGCTGACGAAAGTCGCCCCAAGCAAACAACATCTCACGCCACGCCGTTACTTTACTGATAATATGCGGTCCTTTGCCTTTTCGAAAACGCGCGTGTTGATAAGATGTGTCCGCTAGTCCAACCATCATATGCGTCAGAACGGTGTTGTTATCAATAATATGTCCGTAAATAAAGAGCTAAAGATACACTTGAGACGCTCGCCGAGACGAGCAACAAGCTACGACATCCCGTGCGAAATTTAATTCGAGTATCGTTTTTTTCTCATCTGCTTCAATCTCGTTAATATCGACTTTGATAACGCAAGATGAACACGAGATAATTATAGAGATGATATATTTATAGAGATTAATGCTATACATGTATCGGACAAGTTCTATACTATTAATCGAACACTCGGATATTATTCTGACACATCTCCGGTTATTTAAAGTCACAGATAAGTCGACGACGACGATTCGTGACATATCTCACGAACTGGAGTATCAATTTTACATGACGTTTACCTTTGTTTTACTCGAATAATTTACGCAGGTGTTCATAACGTTCTTTTTTTATGCAAAAATTTAGCGATTTTATGAATTGGAGCATGGGCTTTTATATATATATATATATATAAAATATATATATATATATATACGTTTATTTTACCTTGTAAAATAAACATTCTCGAATTACTGCGTAGCGTTCCAGGAATACCTCTGATCAACAATATAAAATGTTTTCCGTCTAGATTCGTTCGTAAATTTAGAATCTGTTTTTTTTTTTTTTTTTTTTCATTACAGAGAAATCTTGTCTGGAAATAATTCAAATAATATTTTCTTAAGTGACGCGAACGGCAATGTGCTTATCTCGTGCACGCGGTTGAAAGTGAGGTTCACGCAGACGTTACGTGAAAATCCAAGATACGAAAATAAATCCGTACGACGCGGTTAGATCCGAAGACAAATCGCGGATTCATCAAAGGGATTCTGCGTCGCGTGTAATTTCCGTTCTTCGTGGAATTGTAGAACTCGTATAGTCGGGCAAGTGATTGAGCTTGTTGAGCGCGTGAATCATCTCGCCAGCATTGAAAACAGGCGGAAAAACAGCATGATTTCCGAGTAGCGAGCATGCGGGAAAGCGATCTGGGAAATATTTCTTCGGGTCAACTATTTATAGTGCGAGCCGATGTCTTCATCCGCGGGCTCCGCTGCGCCGCCGTCGATGGTCGAATGAAAGGCGAGTTTCGCCTGTTGACATCGTCGGGCGCCGCGAATTTCTGCCGCTGACAGTTCGCTATTGATTCACGTTGGAACGGTTGAACCTGTCATTTTGTCTTATAAACCTTTTTCTTAAAATGAAATGACAGGTTTAATCGTTTCAAAAGCTATAAATCTTTTTTAGAATAAGTTTTTGCGTGAATTACGATTGTTGAGTATTGCTGACTATGGTTATTTATTACTATAAATAGTAATAAATAACCATAGTTTTTGCCTGTATAAGGCGTGTAAATACTGTTATTATTATTAAAAATCATATATGTAATGTGTCTTAAAATTAGAGCGATTTTTGAAAGGAGAAATCTGAAAATTGCTAGGAAAGATAAAAAACGGAGTAACAGCACGCTACGGAGTACAAAAAGAGATACTTAATTTGTACTCTACATGATCCGCCTACATAGTTTACGAGAACACATCCGTGTCAATTTCATGCAAATTTAGATGCGAAGTAATCGTGTACAGGCGTAATCTAATCATCCCTGACGCAACCCTGATTCACCCGTTCCTCTGACGTATAGACGTAGTACGGTTTACTACGCGTGGATCGTAAAATCCGCGACATTCGTATATAGTGACTTCGTCACAACAGCTTTTTGTCCGTCGTTGTAGAACTTGGCCTCAGTCGCGACAATGCAATGCGCGAACCTCGTTGCCCTCGCGATGCGAATGCGAACACGACGGCGCGGCGCCGCGCGACGTGGACGAGAAGAGCACGTCGTTGGTTTGGACGATCGAAAACAACAGTCCTTGTCATCGCGCACCGCGCCGCGTTCTATTAATAACTCGGCAGTGCGGCTCTTTGTAGATTTGTCGAGGGTCGCGGCGAGCTCATTGGTTCCATTGATCATATCGTGGGAGAACGACGCGTCTCTCGCGGAAGTGCGATCGTTAGACTAGTGACCCTCCCTAGAATAAGAGTGACAAAATAACGTCCAATTAGGAATGATCGACGTTAATCACGCGAATGATAAAAGAATAATTTGTAGCAGCTTACAATTCGTTCCTATACCCACAACTGTTATAATTATTGGTATTTTGAAATCACGATCGATCGCTGGTTGAATGTTTAACTTGAATTCAGCGAATCGGTAGTTACTAATTACGACCGGTAACTTATTTACCAATTGTATTTATAACTAGTTGACGCTCGGTCAACTGCTTGATGCTTGATAATGAATTGCTAATCTTTCTTTTTAATTGGATACAATGTAATATGGAGACGTGTATTTTCGGCCAACTATAATGACCCGCTTATTAAACTCATTATCTTAAGTTTCTTGTACATATACGTATCTTTGGGCGAGTCAGGAACGATCGATCATTTTTTGAGCCTTTCGAATGACGGGATCGTGTAAACATAAGTGTAGCATAAAGCCGGGAAGTGTTTGCAGGAACGTATAGCGATTCGTGTTGATGAAAACAGTTGATATTCTCGAAATGGGAAATGAGAATGAAATTCTTGCCGTGTACAAGCGCAATTCCGTTACCGAATGGTTGCAGAAAACTGGACAAGCCACGGAGTATGTAAATAACGGTAATAAATCGACCATTATGAAAAGATTTCAATCTTCCTTCAATTTTTTCATCGCGGCCTAGGCCTACTCTATATATTCTTTATCTTTAAACGAACCGGAAACTTCGTAATTTTTATGTATCACGAGTCTTTTGTGTTTATAAATTATTTTAAGACATCTAAGAAATTATCAAATTCATATTTTGATATCACCTATAACAATATGTGCTTTCTCTAAATTCTCTAACTTAACACACATATGCTTTCCGCATATGCAGTTTTCTCACTAATATCACGCGGCACATTTATATATTTGTATGCATGATAAGGTGCACAAAGAAAAGTGAGTGACAAAAAAGCAATAAATCGTATTGAGACAATAATATTAACATCGAAATAAAATAATTCAACATTTTACATGTCATATCGGACTAGAAATAAATATTCGTTATTGATTTAGTTCAGAATCTTGTTTGGTATTGCAGTAAGAAAAGTCTTCAATATTGCAAACAGACCATTCTTTATTAGCCGATTTATTAGCAAAATTTTGTTTCTCGCAGGTAGCGAGAGCCCAGTCTTCGGTATCGAGGGCGGTGGCAACGGTGCAGGCGGTAGCAGTGGCTTGAGACTTGCATCTCACGAGCTGCCGAATGAGATTTCAGCACCCTACGAAGTACCTCAATTCCCGATCGAGCAGATCGAGAAGAAGCTCCTGATTCAACGACAACTGACTGTCAAGTGAGCATGCACTTTTATAGCGTTTTTGATTTACACAATTTAGATCGATTCAAGTAAAAACTCATTTTTACCAACATACCTATAATTGTATGTTCATATATATATGGAGGGGTAAAAGCCATGTAGCGGTGTAAGTCAAATTTTTTAAAATATTGACTCGTGTGCATACATGCAATCTATACAATACATATATAAATTGCATCTATGCACACGAGTCAACATTAAAAAATTTGACTTACACTATGGCTTTTACCCCTCCATATGTAAGATATTTTAGTTTCTTGAATTTTATATTTTAATTTGGGATGTAATTCGGATTTAAATATATGTTTTAATAAAGTATGACCTCGGGAAAATTAACTGTATCCGGACCAAATAATATGAATACAAAAAAAAAATATTAAATTGCTGCGAAAGGTTTGCGAAATTCATGGAATAAAGTTGAAATTTTAGCCATATTGCAGCAAAAAGCTATCGCGGTCTTTAATACACTTCTCTTATCGTCTAAAGAAAAATTTTTCAATTCCCTTTTCAAAGAAAACTTTCAGCTTCCAACTTCCCTTTTCAAAGAGAATCTTCAACTTTATTTAATATAAAGATTCTTGGAAAAACGACGGGCTTTTTACACATCAATCTAATATATATCTGTTATATTAGAACATATACAACTCCTAATATATACTTATATGGAGTTCATATATTAATATTGCATCGAATATATAGATTAATTTTAGTTAGTTAAGCTTAGATAATTATTTTGCACCGGAAGAAGTTAATCTTGAGGGTTAAAACGGTAAGTAGGCAACACTCGAGGCAAAATACCGATCATTATATATTTACAATTGCGAAAGGTACTAAAGTATCGCCAAGGGATATAAAAGTATAAACTCGGTTATATGAGGTACCTAATACACGCACGATCGAATAAAATCTAATAAAATCAAATGCTATAGATCGTTATACAGAGTGTCTGCAACGTGGACATTTAAGCGAACCAGACAAACTATAAAATTCTGTGAAAATCGCTGAGCATATAAATTAAAAGTATGTTTAGAATTTTAAGTAATAATATTTTGAAAAATTATTTTCCCCAAAAGATAAGGCACGGTGAAAAAATATCGTCTTTCTTATATCTTTTAAACATTTAAACGATCTAAACATTCTGACGTTTTTAAAACGCTGTAGCATATCTATCAAGGGAACGGCCGGAAGTGTCCCTCACCGATTTTGATAGACTTTGGATATATGTTGTAGAGCATCAAGAAATATTAGACCCATATTTTTTTAGCTGCTAATCTTAACATTTAGAGGGTAAATAATCCCTTTGAAAAAAATCGGTTTTTAAATAAAAGATAGAAAAAAAATGGTTTTATTTAACAAAAGTTGAATAGTACTTTTCAAATCATTTATCTTTTGTTTTTTCAAAGGGGTGTTTTACCCCCTTGAGATAAACAGCTAAAGAAATATGAGTTTAATATTTTTTTATACTCTACAACATCAAAAACTCATCAAAATCAGTGAGGGACACTTCCGACCGTTCCCTTGTAATGTTGCAATCGCGTATCAGGGTATCTCGGGTAATGGGTATCATAAACCGTTCGAAGGCTTTTACGAAAATTAAGGAACAAATAGAAGAGCGCTTATTCTTTGCACGGTATTATCACGGGACCATCGTATTAATTGCGAAACGCGGTTTTTAAACTCGCCTGACGAGAATATCCCGAATTAGCTTGCTTCTCTGTTGAAGGAATATTGAATTTGCTTCACTAATTCTTACCCAAGCTATAACTTAAATTTACATCCAGTGAAGGTAAGGGAGAAGAAAGGAATTTGTCGGTCAGAAAATCTGAGATAGAGATACTCGAGGAATATCTCGATTACATCTACTTTATTCAGAAATGTGTTATATAATTAAAGGCACTTAATACGATTATATCAGAGACTCTGTGTCTGTGTTGTATTCACAATATTGACAATCGAACGCGATGCTTAGGGAATAGCTGTTCCACTTCCTGCGGCCATGGCGTAACAATGAGAAAACGTTTTACGCGCGATGGTTTATGTAAACCGGTGGAACACCGACTCGGCAATGTTCGTCGGGTTTGCGCTGGGCGAACCAGTTCGGAATTATATCGTCGTTAGATATTTCACTGTGATGTATTATGTAGATCCGAGCGAAGGATATAAACGAATAGAGAGACTGGTAGGTCACGCCGCCCACGTCTCGACTGGAAAGGCCGAGGAGGAATTTTGCGCGAGAAATGTCGCATTGCTACTCGATGGGACAGCGCTCTGCGCTCTTTTAGAATTACTCTGCGTCTCTTTTCCTACGTTTTCGAGAAAAGTTACGTTTCCAATAATAACGCCCGGCCAGTTTATATTATAAACAGGAGTCGACTGTATATGGAGAATTTTAAACTCACATCACGCATATTTATGTGTATGATTTGATTGAGATGTATAATTAAGTTTAAAATACATTAACGGTATATTTGAATAATTTAATTGAGCTCAAAACGCCCTTTCCAGAATTACTGCGTCTCTTTTTCTACATTTTCGAAAAAAGTTTACGTTTCCAATAATAACGCCCGGCCAGTTTATATTATATAAACAGGATTTGAATTGTATGTAGAGAATTTTAAATTCACACGCATATTTATATGTATGTATGATTTGATTGTAGTGTATAATTTAGTTTGAAATATTTAATGGTAATTTCAGAATTTAATTTAGTTCAATTAATTAAATGGCATTATTGGCGAGATTTAATTATGGACCAGAGATTTAGTTATCAATTTATAAATAAGGATAACTATGCAGTTCATTATTTATCTTATTTTTAATCAATGTTATTACGTGTTTTCTCTCTCGACTCGTTGAATTATCAATTTTTACTACGATTAATAAAATCGTAGCAAAAATATAAAGGATGGGTAGCATTTGGCGAGCGCACACGAATTATCCGTAAACATGTCGCGGATATAACTCAAATGTATTTATATTTGCGTAAGTATATATCGGGACAAGAGGAGGCACATTCTTGCGTTATTTAGATCGACTACGCAATCTTTGTTTACCGATTGCACGAAAAACGCGGATTACCTTGGGACAGCCGTTGATCACCGATAAAATCGTCGTCGTCGTCGTCGTGAACGGAATTCTTGTTTCTGCAGCCAATAAAGCCGCGATCAATAATTCAACGCGGGACATGTGCCTGTTTGGCCTCGAGACGCTTAATGTAACGCGATAATTCAATTCGAAATGTGTGTCATAATCGTTAATACTTATTTAAAAATAGAACTGTCCCCAGGCGAGCGAAGGGTTTGGCATAAGAAGGGTCGATTCGCGAGCTGCGAGAAGAACTGATAAAAGGCGGAAAGTCGCGAAAAGCTCACCGGGAGAGACGCGCTTTTACAGAATCGTCGAACGCGAACCTTGTTACGAAACACCCCGTATAACGACCTCCGTCTCAAAAATCGATCGCGCAGCTGGTCTCGTCGTCGTAAAACAAAAGCCAACAAGTTTATTCAAGGTAGTTTCCTCCCCGTCCATATTTCTGTTTGTTGCCCCTAATTAGAAGTACTCAAGGTACTTGAACGATATTGAAGCGTATCTTGAGTACCGATAAAATTACCTATAAAAGCATTTTGATATAACTTGCGACTGCGTTATCATTGGCGATACTCAGGGAAAAATAACGACGCAACGGATAAACTATTGGGGGAGGCCTAAGCGTTCAATTAAGCGAGCGATAAATACGCCGCGCGTGTCGCGCTAATAATTTCAATGACGCATTTAGCATGCACAAGGGACACCATGTGTAAACCACGTCGCGTTACTTCCCTATATTTACACATGGTAAGCGGAAACCATGCGTCGGCCGTTTTTTTTTTTAATATGCCATCGGAGAGCGCGGTAAAACACGGGAGGAACCACGCTCTGGCCGCGGGCGCGGGGGTGGGTCGAAAGGGTTGCCCGCGCGATCAGCCGTGGCCCGTGGCCGTCCTCCTCGGTCCACCCGCTCAGTTCTCGTGCGACCGTCGTTGATACCGGACGTACGCTCGGCGGCGTACGCGACTTCCGGCACGGTCGAAAGAGTTGCATGCGCGCGGAGGAGGTATCGTTTAAGGTATCGTTCGCACACGAGGGCTGCGTGCGTGCCGCGCGCCGTGCTCCGCGTCGAAACCGGTATAATAGCCGGCGATCCGGGGAAAATGGACCTCACGCTAAACCGCCGATATGATTGTAGAGATTATCGCAAATCACCGGGATCTACTGACGAAATTATACGATCGGATTCGCGATCGCGGCGTGTAGTGGCTCTAATAATATTCGTAGCTGCGGTAGTCCCCCCCGTGAAGAATTAGCGTCATGTGGCATATGCAGAAATAAATTTAACTATTATTTTTCGAATGTAGAAAATATCCTTTATAACGAATTCGATAATATGTTTCTGCATATTATATGCTTAACTGCATTGAACGATCGTTGATTTATTAAAAAGAAAATATCTGATCCTCCCCCGGTGTACGTATAATGAACTCTATTTGGATTACGTGTTAAATCGGTCTCTACCTCGATTTGTGGCAGTCGGATATTTTGATTTATCGATCCCCTTCGCCGAGCGATGCAATTACATTACCGGAGCTCGAAAACGTCTGTTATACGTTGCAACACGGCACCAACACACGTTCGATCCACGTAATGACGTAATTGGTATAGCGTGTGAAAGCTGAGATGTGAGCGAGCTTTCTAAGAGTCTCGCGATATCCTAATCGGACTGCAGCAACGCTAATCCTTTGTGGACGCGTTCGAGATCGTCCGATGTTGGCGAGTGAGTCAATTGAAGAGTAGGACGCTTCTCGTGTTTGCGATTAAACACCGCGTCAACAGTATCGCTGACGTAGAAATGTGCGATGCGCGGTTCGAGGATCCTCCGAGAATTCGATTCAAATTCGCGACTCTCTCTCTAATCAGTGAGATTTATTAATCCTGCGGTCCCCATCGAGTCTCGCTTGCGCTTGCATGTTGCCCTTGTAATTTCCGCGATACGAATTTAAATCTCCCTGACGTTGGGTGATCAAAGATTAACAAGGAGTAAGAGAGGATTCAGAAATGAAATTTAAAGAATCTTCGACATGAGCACGGAAAGAACGATTTTGCTCAAGTATCTAAAAATTTTAGCTAGATACAGATCTTTGAAAATAATTTTGTTGCGCCATCAAAATAATTATAATAGGTCGCTGAAGTATGATGATAATGCTGTAAAAAATTTCGACATTTTAGCAATCAGTTTGAGTGTTCTACATAATTATTTTCATGAATTCTTTCCATGAATAGATATTATACCTCGAAACTTTGAAGATATTTATTCGAATGTGGGCCGATATCACAGTCTCCGATTAACGTGATCCTCCGATTAAATTCACTCTGCATCTCTTTCTAACTGTCCCCCTAGAAAGAGACGAAGAGTGAGTTTAATCGGAGGATCACGTTAATCGGAGACTGTGATATCGGCCCTGTTGTGTCTCGTACATGAATTGAAATAGCGTTTGCTATTTTGGCATTTTCTTTCTATAAACTTTTTGTAGTTGCGGCGTTTAGCGAGATTTATCGCGTGGGGAGGCAAGTACATACAAAGGTGTGATGAACGCGTTTACCGCAGCAACATATAGCGCACTCTGCTATTACACCGAGGAGTTTTGTTACTCTTTTGCCACATCCCGCAACTATTTGTCAACTAAATGAGAGAGGATATAAAGTATAAAAACACTGACGGAGTCATGAACAAAATAGCAGTAACGATTGAGAGATTATATATTTATACAATAGAAATAATATTCATCCTCCTATTTGTTTCTCCTGCATCACGCATGAATTAATTTTATCTGCGCATCGAATAAATTCCATGTTATTTTTCGTTTTTCCCCTATACAATTCATTTCAACTCGATATTTTCCGCTTCTGTGACTCTCCGCAGTCTCCGCGTATTCCGATTCAACGCGGAATATTTGTTTGCGAGTCGCATGTAATTTCCTGTGCGCGAAATGGAGATTTTTAAAATTATCGAATGCGCTCAGCAATGAAGTCGGAACGATTACGTTCATTTGACAGAACACAGCAGGGTGGCGGAATATATGCATGAGATCGTGGAAGAAACCGGGAAAGGACCACGCGGCTCCCACTGCGCCCCGTCAGCTTCCATAAAGAGAACTTATCGGCTGTTCCGGCCGACTAATCATGAAAGATCACGGAGACTTTCGACCGGGTTACCGAAGATCGGGTGATACGGTCGACCGACGATTGTGATCGAGAGACGCCGTTTATAGGTCGAAACGAACACGATTCGTCGATCGCTGCAAGTGGAAACCCATCCTCAGCGATGGAATCCCATGTATCGCGTCTGTGAAAAGGAGGGAGGTGTTGTGGCAAATGAGCGTGGAGAATAGCGCAGCACGAATTTGCGCGTCGCATTACTCGACTCGCGCTTCCGCACCGCGATCTATTCCGCGCGCGTAAGAGCGATCGATCTCCAACACGTGGTATCGATCGCGTAACATGTTCGCCTGCGCAAACGAGTCAAAACGATGGACGAGGGATAATAGGAGTCTCCTGAGGTAATTCGTGCTTTTATATTACGAGAGCGGATGGCGAGCCACGCTTTAAGTTTCTTAAATTCTCGTGTATGAAGACCGATATATTTTACAATTTTGTTTGCTAACTCTGCTGATTATCGATTTGATCTATCGCTCTTATTCCTCCAATCCATGCGTCATAAATTATTATTAAGTGCTTAAGTGCATATATAATCATATCTGGGGCAAATGTGTTATTCAATTTAGTACTGATGAATCTAAATACCGTAATTAGAAGTATAAATCATGAGATTATTCAATTTGATGATATTATTATTTAAAGATATAATTAACTATGATAAAATATATATATTATTTTTCATTACTAATATATCTAGTAATACAATATTAGTAACATTTAGCTAATATATTATAAAATTATTATATTAATTTTTTAATTTGACATTTTTGTATTCGACAGGATATTTAAAATTATCCTGAAAACAATTATTTTATGCTGTTTTGCGAGTCATTTTAATATTTCTCGTCAGAGATATTATTTTCAATATACAAGTCTCGTCTTGATAATATTATGAAATTATGGACACGAGGAAATAAACCGGGATATATACGGACAGGCATTAATGGAACATCTCATGCGTGGTGCATTAATTAAAGAGTGATTATCTTACGGAGCTTTTAATTTGCTCCCATGTATATATATATAAAAAAAAGAATATCGCCTCGATATTCATTGATAACCCTCGGGTCAAAAGTCCATGAAGTATCTATCACGACTTCGTCGAATTTAACCCTACTCTCTCGTGATTGAAGACTCTCGATCACGAAAGTGTATTTTATTTGCCTCTGTTGCGACCCGTGAATTAACTCCGCGCTATAAATTCTCTCCTATCGACGTTTGTATAAGATAATTTTAGATACTTGTTCTGCACAGGGCAACAGTTGATATGTATAACGATAAGAAAGAAAATTCCTTGCTCCAATCTGAAGTGAAACGAAAATGAGGTAGAATGTTGAAGTTTCAAGAGTTGTTAATAGATATTGCATTTTATTTGTTTATAATTTTTGAATGGATTTTATATTAATATAATTTAGAAAATATCAGTTTTAATTACTAAGTTTTTTGATATTGAGAATTAAAAAGTTACAATAAATTATATTTTAATAAAAATTTTTGTCGCATATTTAATTAATAAATATAATGATATTAATAAAATATAAAAAAAAATATCAGTTTTAATTAGTAAGATATTTGATATTGAGAATTAAAAAATTGTAAATTATTTTAATAAAAATCTTTGTCATATAGTTAATTAATAAATATAATAATATTATTAAAATTAAAAAAATATCAGTTGTAATTACTAAGATGCTTGATATTGAGAATTAAAAAGTTACAATTAAATTATTTTAATAAAAAATCTTTGTCACGGATTTTTAAATGAAAAAAATTTCCTTTTAATATTTCGCAGAATAATTGCGAGTCATATAAAGGTATATTTCACTACAAAATTTTATTTTATGTTAGAAAAAATAAACTCTTTGTAGAGTCAACGGTTTCTTTTTGTATTTAATAGAGCTGCAAAAGATCTTGAGGAACGTCGCAGTCATTACGAGCCGTCGCTCCATCCAGGAGTTCCTGATGACATCGATCATAGTTTCAAGATCGAAGAAAATGATTTCGTACCTCATTTTCAACGGGTCTCCATATCCGGCGAGGACACTTCCGGAGTGAGTCTCAAACTGTTTTAGCTAATTTATATTTGATTTTTAACGCTTCTCATGACTATTTTTTTCGAACCATAACTGTATTTGTTATAATTTACTGAATGACGCGATACTTTGGAAATTATTGCATCATTTAACGGGTATCTTTATGGCTACAATTTGCCGAATGTGCCATGATTAAATAAAAATTAAGTGATTAAATTTAGAAATGATAAAGATACGAAAAAATGGATTATCTATAAGATATGTCTCGAGAAATAATAATTAGTAAGATATCAAATAATCGACACAAGATCGATCTAGTCGAGATGTAACTTCAGCTTTATGGTTTCGCGGATGCTATTATGCACGGATATGTCTCTGGAGATTTTGTGTGAAATGGAAACCTTGAGACTGCGGATTTACGCGAGAAACCTTGGTCGCGCTTGGCTTTGCCCCTTCTCCCTTTATGTTACATCCACATTAAACTATAAGCGATGCCTTTAATCTAGTTTTATTATCGCTATAATAATTTTAATATGAAATATATCAAAATCAGTTTAAGCAGAAATATTTTATTAAAGTTTAAATTAAATTATATGTACATATTTGATGTTACCTTATTATAAAGATTTTTATGTCATAATAGATAATGAATGTTTTATAATCAACAGGAAAATTATTAAAATATTATTAAATATTTAAAATAAAATAAAAAATAAAATCTGTGCGAAAAATGTCAAGCAGCATATTCATACTTGTTCTGTTCCATGTCGGAAGGTGTCATGATATAAGTGTATAAAAATAAAATTTATTTTATATGCATGCACTTTTTTATTTATTTTTAATAAGTTTAATGAAAACATTTTGATTATAAAGTCTAATTAAGGAAGTCTAATCAAGTTTTGAAAATGGCAGTAGAAGCTGCAGGAGTGCATTATTAAGTTTGTTGCGACGGCACTTTTCGATATGAAAAGTGAGCGGCGCAAACGACTAATTTGAACGAAGTAATTTGAAAAATTACTTCGTTGCTCCGATTAATTTTATATTACCGTGCTTTATCTATAAAAATTATACATAGGTACCTCTGGAAGATCTTCAAAGGGCCTCCAAGATGCTGGTGCAAGCGTTGGCGATGCGCGAGAAATACATGAACAACTCCAAACAGAGCTTCCCCACTATTCCTTCTAGGTTCTTGCGCAGTATCGATAAAAGACCACTCACCACAGACGACGAAGTTCACCACGATGATCGCAAGGCCATCGAAGGTAGCTATCGTTGATTGAGAAACAACTCGTGTCTCAAAGTTGTATGTTGAAAATCCAATCCGATGTTCCATACCTTTACCACACGTATCTCCCGACGTCCCTTCCTCGTGCCGTTGTCTACCAAGAAAACATGTGATTGTAATCTTTATAAAAATTCCAGTGCAATTAACATTAACGTTTTAACGCTTCAAGCGCCGATGGCAATAACGACGTCAAACTACCGTTCGTGTGTTGTGTAATTTTTTTTTAATTTCTTTTTCGTCGGGCGCAGCGATGCGTATATAATCACGCGACTCCTCGTGCGGAGCTTCATACAAAGCACAGCTTTAGTTTAGTGTGCCAAGCACTATACATTCTTAGCGTATGAGTTAATGAAGAGTATACGATGCCAGTTTTATTACATATTTTCTAAGGAAAAGAGCTGCTGGATATTGTGAAAGAAATCGGGGGCACTCAATCCGACGCGGACATCGACGCGCTGATCAAAGACGTCTCTCGGACAGGTCTTCCTAATACCTATTAAATATCCTTACCTCGAATTTCCTGTTGCACGCTGTTTTGAGTCACTAGCTGCTGCTTAACCATCATAGAGTCTTTTTACCATATGCGATATAGTTATTATTTCTGAATTAATAAATTAAACAGCGCTGCGGCAACAGACAGTTGGCGCGCTAAATGATGCCTCGCTAATCGCGCGCCTTAATCAATTATCAACAGATCACCCGGTACATGCACCTGCTTCCCGGGGCGATCCGTGGGAATGCGAATTTCCACCGACAAAGAATTACAAGATCGTACCGGTCAACGGCGTGTTCAACCTGTTCGCCAATGAGGAGGACCTGGCTAACGGCAAGCCGGTCCCGTATTCGTATCCGGACCTGGCAGCCTTCGTCCAGGACATGAACCTTCTGTGCGCCATGATCGCCGACGGGCCCTTGAAATCCTTCTGTTACCGAAGATTGAGTTATCTTTCCTCCAAGTATCAGTTACATGTGCTGCTGAACGAGCTCAGAGAGCTAGCGAGTCAGAAGGCCGTGCCGCACCGGGACTTCTATAACATCAGGAAGGTCTGTACGCAAACAATTCAAGTTTGCAAGTGTATTGGGACCGTAATTTGTAAGATCAATATTTATTGTAAAGTTAGAAACAGGATAATGCAATTTCAAAGCAGAAAATTAAAGAAGGTTTTAGATTTCTTTTGTAGTGTTATTTCAAATTAAGAATGTATAGTGTTGATGATATAATTGATGATGTATAGTATTATTTCAAATTTTCTTTCTGCTTATACATCAACGACGCGTGTGATTGCGCTATTGTATGATTGAATTCATCACAGGTCGATACTCACATACATGCGGCTTCATGCATGAATCAAAAGCACCTGCTTAGATTCATCAAGAAAACGTTGAAGAATCACGCCGATGAAGTGGTCACTTGTTCCAAAACCGGTGAGACCATGACACTCCGCGAAGTTTTTCAATCCATGAATCTGACGACTTACGATCTGAGCGTCGACATGTTGGACGTGCATGCAGTAAGTATTCTTCCGAATGACGTTTACATTAAGATATCGAGGAAGTCCTCCAAAAAATATTTACACGTTATTTTCCCTTTTTTTCGCAGGACAGAAACACGTTTCACAGATTCGACAAGTTCAACGCGAAGTACAATCCTATCGGTGAAAGCCGCTTGCGCGAAGTTTTTCTCAAGACCGATAACTATCTGAACGGTTCATATTTTGCGCGTATAATCAAGGAGGTCGCAAGCGACCTCGAGGAGTCCAAATATCAGAACGCGGAGCTGCGTCTTTCGATTTATGGCAAGAATCCAGAAGAATGGGATAAACTAGCTAAGTGGGCGATTCAGGGTGACGTGTATTCGGACAACGTACGCTGGCTCATACAGATTCCTAGATTATAGTAAGTCTGTTATATGGTATACGCGCGGCACTTAAGTTTGACGGATTTCTCATTGCTCGCATTTTGTATATAGCGATATCTTTAAGCTGAACAAACTCATGACGAACTTCCAAGAGATTATTAACAACATCTTCCTGCCGCTCTTCGAAGTAACCAACGATCCCAATTCTCATCCGGAGCTGCATAAATTTCTCCAATACGTATGTTTTTCTATTTTATATTATTTTTCTAATTCATTTCTGTTACTGTTATTGTACTTTTCTAAATGCATTCGCTATATTATTGTCACAGGTAATAGGTTTCGATTCCGTGGACGATGAAAGTAAGCCTGAAAATCCTCTCTTCGATAAAGACGTTTGTCCACCCGCTGAATGGGACGACATAGAGAATCCGCCATACGGATATTACCAATACTACACTTATGCAAATATGACGGTCCTCAATCAATTTAGAGCGTACGTTGATTATCAAGTTTTCAAAATTCTATTTTGAGTAATTATCTCATTACATCTGAGACGTGAAATCTTTTATTTTTATAGAGAACAAGGCTTCAATACATTTGTCCTGAGACCTCACTGCGGCGAGGCAGGACCCATTCAACATCTTGTGTGTGGCTACATGATGGCGGAGAATATTTCACATGGCCTACTGCTCAGAAAAGTTCCCGTGCTCCAATATTTGTATTACCTTACGCAAATCGGCATCGCGATGTCGCCGCTCAGTAACAACTCGCTTTTCCTGAACTATCACCGTAATCCACTTCCAGAATACCTTGCTAGAGGGCTATGTGTAAGCTTGTCCACGGACGATCCTCTTCAGTTTCATTTTACCAAGGTAAATAAGAAATACTATATACTGTAGACAATACAATAATCTTTTTTGTAATTTGAAAAAACTCGCTAATATATAAAAATTATTATTGCTATATATTATTTCATGGTTCATATATTGATATGATATAATGTATTAATTATAGGAACCCCTGATGGAAGAATATAGTATTGCTGCGCAAGTGTGGAAACTCAGTTCGTGTGACATGTGTGAGCTAGCACGCAATTCCGTTATTATGAGTGGCTTTCCTCATAAGGTGAGTAATTATATCAGTCTTCCGTGTACATAAAGAGCAACCAAGAGATCGGATTAACACTTCTTCGAGCGTTCTACGAGTTTGTCTTCTTATAGTGATAACGCATCTCTCGATTCCGTACACTTGCTTGATGCATGGACGTGACGGAATGTCATGTGATTTAATTGTTTTTCATTTTGCAGAGTAAGCAGTACTGGTTAGGACCTAACTATACGAAGGAAGGAGTCGCTGGTAACGATATCACTCGAACCAACGTACCAGACATACGAGTGGCCTACCGATATGAAACCTTGGTTGACGAACTGTCCAATATCTTCAAGGTCGTGGAGAAACCCGAGTCACTTCTTTTTAACACAACATTTTGTTAATAACCAATTATTTGATTCTCAAAATCGATGGGTTGATTAACGTGAAATGATGTTCAACTCAAAGATCGACAAATTATGATTATACATATTCGATTTATTCTTGTGATTCCTGATCTTTTAGAACTTTACATAATGTTTTTTTTAACATTACGAATTCACAAGCAAATTATTTTTTTCTTTTTTACATAATTATCAATCTTTTCCCCTTGACACATCAAGAATATAATTCGACGATAAAACTTGAACAACATTGATCAAATGTTTTAGATGAAGTACATACAATATCAAAAATGATATTAAATATGTATTTTATATCAGACTTTCCACATGTGCTTGAGATCTGTATCGCATGACATGAAGGAGTGATTATAGATAAATAAAGGGCCAGGTGCGATTTCGTTAGGTCATTAATTAATTAATTAATTTTGTACTAAATTATGGAATCAGTTTCTAAATTGAGATTTCATAATATAGTATAAAAATCTATTTGTTAGTGAGACAAAGTGTGTGTGAATTTTATGTATGTATATTTTATGTACGTTCATTGTCTTGCATCTTTTTTTTAAGACTTTAATCGCAAGAATAAATCAGAAATTATACATATACGTTGACCAATTTAATAGTAGTTGTAAGAAGATATTTCTTCTATCGTTGCAACGTTTATAATACACATTAGTATACGTATTGTAATATGAAACTAGATTAGAGCCGAATATTATATTCATTTACCTTAACGTTAAACTCGTGGTAAAATAAATCCGTTTTTCATATCTCGGCTGTGCACGGCGACAGCGGCGTACTCCTTTCTTGGATTTTAGCTTTATTTTCTTACATTTTTGTACATTTATATCATAATCGAGTATGATGTTTGTTTCGACGAGCATTCAAATAGCTGGCTCGTATGCGGATAGTTAACTCGTGCCATTGTACATCCTTCTTTCCACAAATAGATAATGTAAATAGGAAATTAGTTTAATTAGATGTAATTAAGATCTTTTACGAGCTGTACATGCGTGCCAAGGTATAACGCGGCGATATAAACGTTCGTTTCTCATTATTTTAACGTCGTGACTCTTTACCGTTTTTTGCGTCTACCATTTTCCGAGAGAACTTTCCGAACAACGAGCCTAAGGGATTTAAATTAAGCGATATATGATCATCTATAACACTCGAACACTGTGCCCTGATATCGAATTTAAATTGAATTGTTGCTAGATAGAAAGATATATATTTATTGTAAAAAAAATATATACTATACAACGGAAATATACTTGCATCGTTAAAATCGAACTTGCGAAGTCATTGATTGAACTAACCAATAGCCTAATTTATTTGCGTTTAACAAATCTGATCCATCAGGTACTTAGTGATCGAAAGAGAGAATACAATCCTTTTTATTAATTGAACTATGAAAATATAATTGAGGTAGAAAGATTTCGAAAACGCATTCGCTATTATTTTACAAAAGCATATATTATACAAAACAATGGACGGGCATCATTTTCCACATCATATCTATCCGAGAATCTCTTTTATGCTTCCGTACGTATCGAAATGACACAATCACTATAAAATGCCTTAAACAATTCATAGTTACATAATCGATAGAAATAAAAGATAATTATTTGCCTGTCTTATTTTTAAAGTTAATGCACCTATTCCGTTTTTTTCGTCTTAGGTTTCGTCTGTTGTAAGCTTTGCGTAATCTTTGGTATCACTTCCGTAAAAATAACTGTACCTATGAAGACTAGTAACGTACCAGTCCAATGATATATAGTAAACGGGTTTTTGAAATAGATTATAGAGAATAACAACGACAGGAACTTTCGCAATGTTATTACCAGAGTAACCGTAAGGGAGTTGCACTCCGTAGTTAATACGAATACAGAGCTGATGCACATATATCTGAAAGTACAGTTAAGGAGAATACTTTGGAGGTGCGATAGTACATACGTACAGATGTCCTGACATTATGTGTGCGCGCGCGCGTGTTTGTACGAAAGTATTATGACATAGCTATATTTAGAAAAGGATACTGCGTCAGAATGTTTCCAATTAAATATGCGATTAACGATGGGATATGTACACCGATCACAGGCAACCTCAGTGGCTCAGATGCGAGCGCAAAGTTCCAGTGATCATAAATATTAGGCGCTAGCATTAGGAAGAATGGCAACGGTAACAGATGCTGTAAAGAATTCCTCAATTATATCGTTGAATTATGACACTGGCATTTAACGAGAAGAAATGAGGAAAGACTTACTGTATAATACAAAGCTTCTCGCGCGTTTTTACCGTACCGGCTGTGCAGTACTTCCTGATAAATACCCATTCTAGCGGAAACGAATAGGGCGATCGTGAGCAGAGATATGCCCAAGATCCACCAGAAGAAGTCGTCCCACGGCGTCGTAGCTACTTGCTCCACATTTTTCTGCTGCAAGGACTTGATCTCCTTGCCGCTAACGATTGTGCAGAGCGCTATTCCCACGGTGATCATAAATACTGATAAATATTTGCTAAACGTATACTTCTTGTTTAAAATAATAATACCCATAATCATGTTGGCTATTAGAGAACCCTGAAACGATACAACGTACAGTATATCTGCAGCAAAGCCTGCGATTTATCTTCTATCAGAAATGAATCTATGGGCTACTCACAGCTCTAAATATCATGTGCAGTGGCATAGGAATATTAAAGTCAAACGCATAATTATTGCATACGTTGGCAATAAAAAACATTGTGACTAAAATAAAGTAATCCTTTATGCCTACGTTTGGTTTGACGGTGCCGCATTTGGACGTAAACAGAAATCCCTCGACTGCTATGAAGAGAAACTGCGAGAACGTGATGAGATTTCCACTGCCAGGATCATCCCTGAAAAACCGGGAGCGATGGAGAACAAAAATCTTATTCATTTCTTATTTTCATTTCGCAACAATTATCTTATCATAACGACGCTCATTGCAGCAGTCAGCAGTGACGTTTTTTTTTTTTTTTTTTGAATAAAGTATCACGAGCGGCGGACAAATGCTTCATCTTTAAGTAAGCCGCACGAAAGTACGGACGTTAAGGTACGAATAAAGCGATAAAACGTGTCTTAAAAATTCTTAATGGACAGCGTGCAGCGCGCGTTGTTATGTAACGCAGCAGGTTGGCCCAGTCATCGATACCCACTTGACCAGCAGTTCCAGAAACACGACGTTGGTGCAGCAGCCGAGGAAGACGCAGCACACCGCGATAGCCGCCCGCATCGTGCTTTAAATCCTTCTCCTCTTTCTTCCTCCCGCGTCGATCAATCTCGGAGCCTCGCGGTCTAACCTACAAACCCTTGCGTGTCGATTCTCCAACGCGCGTCACGCGATCCATCGGCGCACTGCCCGGACTGCCCGGCGCCCGGCGGCCGTGTTCCGCGCGAGTTATCAGCGATGCAATAACGCGATGTATTATGTATTAAAACTACGCGCGCACACATATATACCACGTGGGCACGTGCACACACACATACATATATCGGACGTCGTAAAATTCCATCTGACGCGTCAAGGTCAAGCTGCGTTAACATGCGTCAATTTTTGGCGCGCTCGGAGCGTGCGCGTCGCGTCTAGGTATTTAAATCCTGGACTGTCAATTCGATATGTTTTTTTTTTCATTTGAAAAGTATTTATAAGATTTTTATTCGGAAATTATAACGCATTTCTTTGAAACTTCCGTTTCTTCGGTGCGGTCATGTTGGATTGTAAGTAGCAACGAGAAATTATTTTCTTGCCTTCTCGCATTCTTGAATTTTTAATTATTAATTAACAAATAACCCTAGATGTAGATTAATTATATTTTATACATATAATATATAAATATATATAATATATAAATATATAATATAATATAAAATGTATTGTATTGTATATATACATAAATTGTGGCCGTGCGCGGGGCGCGCACCCCCTACCGAATGGCAACCCGGCCACCACACTAGCCAGCCGTGTCACGAGTGAGCACACTTTTTCGATAATCTCGATAGCACAGATAGCATTCGGTCGCAAGCTCGCATAGATTTATAGAGGTTGCCAGCAATCTGTGGCAGTAACCACATATACGGCAGTAATCACGCCAGCAACCACGCACACGCCAAGTACGCCTGCACTCACGCACGTATTGCATTTACATTGTTGAGTAGGGAATTATAACTAATATATGTAAGTGTTACTTGGTGTTTGCTGGATTAGAATCGGGAACCTCTGACACATTCCACGACAAAATTTTACCCAGTTTCTTTTGAAGCTGCTTATTATATTATACAGTTCCAAATATTCTCTTGTTATCGGGACTGTCATTACATTAGCCCCTTCCCCCTCTGTAAATAGGAATTAAGTTCTTTGACTTAACATAGAACCGACAATCGCACCGCTCACCGTCACAGTGTCATAGCGACGTTGACTCGTAATCGAAGCCTTTGAAAAGTGCGTTCGACTCGTACCATACACCTAACACGTGTGGCTGCGAGACAGGTGTCTGCAACGTCCTTCCATACCTCACTCCTTGTTGCCTTTCCACCGTTTCCCATACAACCCATACAACCCATAAAAATTTCAGGAATCCCATAGAAATCCCGGGAAACCCATAAAAATTCCGAGGTTTGGACGTAACACTTTGCGTCCATGCCATGCGTACCTGCAGCTACGCACGTACACCGCAAAAAAAGCAAACTTTTTTTATTTTTACACGGAGTCTTCCTCCACTGCGAAGAAACCTAATCTCTGTGCATCCAACGACCCCACATAGATGTATGTGTGATAAATGTTTAGGTTTCCCGTTTTAAATTTTGATAAAACAATACACTTACTCGATTCCACTTTTGTGTACACTGAGAAAAAAAATATTTAGAAAATATAAAAAAGTCTACTTAATTAATACTCAGAATTTTGAATTAGTTGAAGGAAAACGGATGCACGATCGATTATCCCTCGCCGATCGTCTATACTCATTGTCAGTCTACTGCAATGGTCACAAATGAGCGTTGTTAAAATAAATGCATTGCGAAATAAACGCACGTTTTACACACGTGTTATCTACATTACACCAGCCATTATGTGGATAACAACAATTATCCCATAATGACACACAGTTAACCGTCGTTAATTTTTAGCGCAATATAGTGCACATTATTGTTTTAATTTAGTATTATTAAATGTTATCATACGCTTATGTATAATTATTTATCCATACATGTTAATTATTAAATAGTTGAATTGCAAAATTTAAATTTATCAATCGTGTTACATGTATCGCGATATATATTAAAATATTGCATCATAGATTACAAAATTTCTTTGTCTAAACTTAATTTCAATATATTAATTAATTAATTTAATTTTGCTGATTTTATTGTAGATACTGCAATGGGCTATAAACTTAACGCACAAAAGAACTACAATGATGAATACGTTAAAGCTGTGGACAGGTAAATTCGCGATTCTTCTGAAATTCCTTTTATTTTTTACGTTTTTGACATTTTTATACAATATATAATACCATTGTACATATATACGTCGAATTTATTTTAAAAAAAATATTTGTTTCCACTTTCCAGAGTCGCATCCATTGTACAGATGCGATTCACAAACGTGTGGATCTCGTCAGATTCCATTTTTAAACTGACCACAGTAGGCAAAGAGCACGACCACTTAATTCGGGTGATCCAGAAATTAGTCGACAAGGTAATTTTTTCTGGAGCTTGTCGTGATCGAGCGTGGCAAGATACTCTCGGTGGATTGCCATTACCGCCGAGAGGTGACGATCGTATAAAAACCGACCGGTCTTCGGTCGGATTTGAACTCGGGTCTCAGGCTCTGCACTAGACCAGCGCACTTGTCTCTGCGCCACGATCGCCACGAGGCGAAATAATAATTATCTCAAGTTAAATGAGTCCGGACAGATAAAGCCTTCTGGTTATCTTCAATAGTTACT